>NW_026267489.1:155104-158027 GCF_000697945.3 Frankliniella occidentalis
CCTGCCGAACGGAGTTGCCGGCGGAGCGAAGCGGAGCTGGCCGCAGGCCCGACCATCGCCGCCGGCAGGCCAAGCAGGCCCGGCCCCTGCCGAACGGAGTTGCCGGCGGAGCGAAGCGGAGCTGGCAACTTCGTTTGGCGGAAGGGCGGGCCTGCTTGTTCTTAAATCATATAAATTATTTTGTAAAAATATGGGAGAAAGGTAGAACAAAGCTTACTCTTAAATTGGTATCATCTGCTTTCACGATTCGTTTCTGGTCGGATCTTTTTTCGCAAAAGTGCATCATTTTCTAAATGAATGTACAAAAGTGGTCAAATCAATGCATAAATGTGAGCAAAAAGTTTGAAGCTTAAATTCCTACAAATGAAAGATACAAACCCGATTAGTGTCCACTATCCACCTATCCACTATCCCTAAAATGCCGGACAGCAGCCCCTAAGCCCCCTGAGAGGGTGCTTGGTCTGCATACACCTTGGGAGTGCACTTCATGAAGATGGAGCCCACGGCTCACAGCTCCCTCAAACCGTGTACTATTTTACCCAGCACAAGGTGTATGGAGCCCAAACACCTGCCCAGGGGGCTTGGCAGGGGCTTAGGGGCTGTCCGGCATAGTATGCATACAAAGGTGTATGGTGGCAGTGCGACAAGGTGTATGCCCAGACTGTGACTTAAGTCGCACTGGTTTCTGTAGTCTACGCCTTTGTCGCACTCTGACGGGACGCCTTTGAAATAACAGTGTAGGCAGCGAGGCAGGCTAGCCGCACGGCCCTGTTTGCCGGGACAGCTCTTTCCTAACGAAGACGCGCGCATCAGCACTGGACGGGCTGCCTTGGGGTCGGGGGGTGCGGGGACATTACCCTGCTTAACAATACGACTCTGCCGCGGCTCCCGCTCGCTTCGCTCCCCCCTCCTCCTTTCGCCCCGCTTTGCTAGCCGGCCGATTTTGGATATGAAACATTATGCACCTCAACAATTCGGTGTAGAACTTTTCATATTGTGGTAAGGGTTGTGCACATCTGCCATCGATAGCCGAATCGCATGGCTTCAGCAGCCGAAGGGACGGCCGGCGAGACACTAGAAATAATAATCATACTAGGAATATTAAAACACAGGTGTACTGTGGTATTAAATTGTTATCATCTGCTTTCAAGGTAGATTCTTGTTTAGATTTTTACTGAAAAACCTTCAAGAGCTTGTTAAATTGCCACACTGTTCTGGGAAGTCACGAGCCAGCGCCCCGCAGTGCGACTTTTGTCTGCACCACCTACATTGTTGGGGAACTCGCTCTTCGACCGCCCCTCTTTCCCCACTCCCAGACCGCCCCTTCCCCGGCTCCTCTAATGTGGCTGCTAGGCAACCCGGACCCCCGGCCCCTGGCAGCCGCTCAGTGCGGCCCCAAACCTATGAGGGAGAGGTTCAGAGTGCTACAAAGAAGATTCCGGAAATTCATTAGAAAGATGGGTGAGTACGTACTTTGCCTTAATACGATAAAGGGGGTGAAACTGCAGTGGCCCTGATTCGTTAAAACCCTCCCGCCGCTTGGCTGCGCCGTTGTGCGAGTTAGAGTCTCTACCAATCAGGACCGTTTACGCTGATCAGCTGTAATTCTTAATCTGTTTAATGTAGTACCCCGCACCGGCACACCCCCACCGGCGGACGGGCCCAACATCATCGAGTCCAGCAGCGATGAGGAGGTCGGGCCCGTCCCCGGTGGCCCAGATGGGCCAGCCAATCCTGCCGCCCCCGAGGCCCCCGGCGATGGCGTGGGCGTTGGCGTCTTGGCCGCAATCGCCCCCGCCGTGGCCGCAGCCTCCCCTGCTGCCTCCACCGCCGCCCCAGCCTCTACCGCCGCCGCCGCCGCCCCTGTGGCCTCCTATAATGTGGCTGCTACTCAACCCGGACCCCCGGCCCACGGCAGCCGCTCAGTGCTGTCCCAGACCTATGAGGAAGAGGTTGTTAGCGCTGAAAAGGACCTTTCTTAAAATCTTGAGAAAGATGGGTGAGTACGTACTCTGCCTTAATACGATGAGGGGGTGAAACTGAAGTGGCCCTGATTCGTTGAGACCTTCCCGCCGCTTGGCTGCGCCGTTGTGCGAGGTGGAGTCTCTACCAAATCAGGACCGTTTACGCTGATCAGCTGTTAACTTTACTGCTGTTAACTTTACTGCATTGCACATGAAGGTGCGCCGAAGCACTGGCTGCTAGCTAGTCCCGCCAGCCAACCCTATTCTTGTTTTTGATTTCCCGATGTTTATGTTTTATTGATTCCCGCTTTTTTAACAGCCTCCGGCCAACCGCCCGACCTCCCCGTAGCTGCACCTACTACCGGGTGCTGGGCCCGCTGGGCCGAAGCAGGAGTTGCAGGACGTCGACGCGTATGTATTATACGGTGTTTTACATGACCAGTTAATGCCATAGTTAAGGTTTGTGAAAAATGTAGTGAAAAAGAAGAGAACTTTAAAATTATCAAAGAAGTACTAAAAAGAGTTTTCATACATAAACTGTTTGAAAACATTGACTACAAGCCAGTGCGTTGCCACTTATGTTTGAAGAATATGCAAGCAGTAAAAGAATGTTTGTGTGATGATAGAATGAGGCAAATAGCTAAAAACGACTTGATTGATGGCTCACAGTAAGTTAATTTCCAGATCACTAAGATTAATCTGAGAAAAATTAAAATAACCAGTGTTTAATGTATAAAACTAATGTAGTTACTTTCTTTTCAGCTATTTTGAAGATATTGATGAAGAACTTTTCGAGTAATAAGAAAAAGTAGGCACTACTAGCTATATGTACGCCAGACCACGTCTCGCGTAACAGGCTTCGCGATATCTCACGAAACACTGTTACGCTGCGACGCGCCTGGCGCACATATAGCTAGGCCTGCGGCGCTGACACCCGAGACGAGTTAAGGAGAGGGTAT
>NW_026267489.1:159732-163183 GCF_000697945.3 Frankliniella occidentalis
TGTATTTCTCATTATCAAAGTGCCAACCTGAAAATTAATGTGAAACTGTGTGAAACTAAGCGAAAAGTTAGAAGCCTACTCAATACCTTAGCAACTAATAAAAAAGTCTTAACAACAATAACATCCCCAAATATCTAGACCAAATTTCCGTAAATGAACAGAATAATTTAAATATCTTAGTGTGGAAAGGTGTTTGCACGAACGCTTTGTGTTATATAAAATAATAATTTCATTTTTTCCTTATTTCGAATTTGAGTCTTATCAGTGAAAAAATGAATAGCCAATATCAGGAAACTCACAAATTTGTTATGTTTTTGTTGAACTGTCAACTTGTTGTCGAAAACAACAATGACATAATAACTTTAACTATAGACGCAATTAGAAATCACAAGTCGCTTCTTAATTATTTTTCTAATGCAATTTTTCACAACCTCACCCTTGAGGAGGCCTAGGAGAAGGCGGACGCGATGAACGAGCGGATCGGGTACCCTGACATGCTGACCAACCCGCCCGAGCTCAACCAGGAGTACATCATGGTACAACGTCTCGCACGGTCTCGCACCCCCTTGGCACCTTCGCCGTGCTCCTAGCCGTGCTGCCACCACCAGCACCGCGACCCTCCGCCGCAAGCGCAAGCCGGGAGGAGATCCCCGTCCCGTCCATTGTTATCTGGCGCTCGGGCCGCGGCCTGCCCCAAACTCAAACCGCTTGGCGCCAGACGCCCGGCCCCGGCCGCGTATAAACAAATACTTACCCGTGGCGATGGAGATGAGATACCTTCCGCGGCCTTCGCACGTGGTCGTCAGTGGTAAACCCCCTGGAATGGAAATAAGTCCCGGTTATCCACGCTTACTTACTTAAAGGCGCCGGGTGCGGGGAGGCGACGGTTACTCTTCGCCTCTCTTCACCCTGCCCCCCGCCTCCCCTCTTGCCCTCGCACGCTTGCAGGAGCGTGCGCTGCGCCGAGCGTGCACTTAGCGTGGATCTTAATCTTAATTGCTCACAGCCCCCGTATCGCAACGCAACATGGCTTCCAATGGGCTGCGCGTCATCGAGACGGCACTTCGCCTCGCTGTAGAAGCTAAGGCGATCGACGTGCTGCCCGCCCGCGGCCCGCGCTGGCGCTGGGAGCATGCCCTCGAGAGCGTTACTTTACGTTCCCACGGACGTGCTCGGCGAGCGGCAGCGGTTGTCGCATTCGGCCGCACGCCGCCCCCAGCCGCGCGCAGCAGAGCGGCCCGCGGCACCCTCACATAGCAGGGATACGGGATGGGCGACCCCTACCACCCAGTCCTAAAATCCCATGGTGCTTTCCATGACCCATGGGTTGTCATGGAACGTCATGGAACAAAGGAGAACTTTCCATGTATTTTTTGCCGCTTTTCCATGAGTGTTTTTCCATGGGCATGTATTAAAACTCCATGGTGTAGGTCTCCATGCAACAATACTAACAAGGGAAGGTTTTTAGGTGTTACACACCAATTTCGCTGGGCGCGATACATATTGCAGGGGACATATGTAGATTAAGATTGGCACCGGTTTTAGCTGCCCATACTATGTTTTTCATTTGTTTTGGACAATTTCTAGTAGGAAAACATCAGAAAACCAGCAAAAATGTGATCTTCAAATGCCTATATCTCCGGAACCGTTTGAGCTACACCGTCCAGATTTTGCACAGAGGTAGTCCGCACAGATACCTTGATCGTCTAAAAATATGAGAAGAATCGAAAAAAATTGTTGAAATGGTCCGAAATCCAAGTCGAAATCCAAGTAAGGAAGGTGCACATAGTTTGTGACATTTTCTTCGATGTTTTTCGAAAAAAATTAAACTTTACGATAATTTAGCTACTAATTCGGCCTCCCTCTGTGCAAAATCTGGGCGGTGTAGCTCAAACGGTTCCGGAGATATAGGCATTTGAAGATCACATTTTTGCTGCTTTTATTATGTTTTCTTACTAAAAATTGTCCAAAACAAACGAAAAACATAGTATGGGCAGCTAAAACCGGTGCCAATCTTAATCTACATATGTCCCCTGCAATATGTATCGCACCCAGCGAAATTGGTGTGTAACACCTAAAAACCTTCCCTTGTAAGCCCATGGACAACTTTACCATGGTAAAGCAAAGAGCAGAGTCTGTTGCGTACGTCAAAGTCAGTCTTCCAGATGATTACGAAGCATGTTTTCGGGGGATCAGAACTGAGGCGGAGCCGAATCCGCTGTCTGTTTCAACGTAGTTACGGCCGTTTACGAGATAGCAGGAAAAAGTGCTCAAATTTGTATGAGATCAAAATGGCCATACTAAAATTCGACCGAGGTGCTAGCCACCAAATTTTGGACCGATATTCAATTAAACACAGATTTTACAGCTTTCTCAACTTTCATGGGAATTTGTTTTTCCATGGAGTTGAGACCAACACCATGGCGAAAGACACACCATGGTAGCATATGCACCATTTCCATGATACGTCAAATAGAAAGTTAGTTCCAACTCCATGGGGACATAAATTTCCATGAAGGACCAAGCCGCTTCCTCATGGCAAAGAGGCTCGACATGGAAAGTGAGCAGCCACACATGGAAAACGGTCCTTCTGCCATGGAATAGTGTTCATGGAATTCCATGTAGCGCATGGGATTTTAGGACTGGGCACGGCGAGAGGTAAGAAGTCCCATTTGAATAATGTCAATAGCTTGTTTAGTCGAACGATGGAAGCTAATTTCCCTCTGGCCCTTGCAGTTTGTGAAGGCATTGTGTGCGGTCGCGGCGTGCATCGTGACGGCGGCCGGGCCGACGTGCGTGCGTGGAGGGCTACCTCGGCAACCCGTTCGCGGGCGGCGCGTGCCTGCCGGAAGCGTGCTCCGCGGCCAACCCGTGCGCCGAGCCCATGGCGTGCATCGGCATCGGCGGCGCGTGGAGTCGCGGAGTCCCTGCAGAGGTAGGCACGCCAGCCGCACGGCCGGGCGGGACTGCTCTATCCTAACGAAGACGCGCGCATCAGCACTGGACGGGCTGCCTTAGGGCCGGGGGGTGCGGGGACATTACCCTGCTTAACAATACGACTCTGCCGCGGCTCCCGCCCGCTTCGCTCCCCCCTTCTCCTTTCGCCCCGCTTTGCTAGCCTCGCACCGGGCGAGTTTGGATATGAAACATTATGCACCTCAACAATTCGGCGTAGAACTTTTCATATTGTGGTAAAGGTTGTGCAGATCTGCTACCGATAGCCGAATTGCATGGCCTAAGCATCCGAAGGGAAGGCCGGCGAGACGCTAGAAATAATAATCATACTAGGAATATTAAAACACAGGTGTACTGTGGTATTAAATTGTTATCATCTGCTTTCAAGATAGATTCTTGTGTAGATTTTTACTGAAAAACCTTCAAGAGCTTGTTAAATTGCCACACTGTTCTGGGAAGTCACGAGCCAGCGCCCCGCAGTGCGACTTTTGTCTGC
>NW_026267489.1:163508-165580 GCF_000697945.3 Frankliniella occidentalis
ACGATAAAGGGGGTGAAACTGCAGTGGCCCTGATTCGTTGAGACCCTCCCGCCGCTTGGCTGCGCCGTTGTGCGAGGTAGAGTCTCAACCAATCAGGACCGTTTACGATGATCAGCTGTTATTCCTAATCTGTTTAATGTAGTACCCGCGCCGGCACACCCCCACCGGCGGACGGGCCCAACATCAAGTCCAGCAGCGATGAGGAGGCCGGGCCCGTCCCCGGTGGCCCAGATGGGCCAGCCAATCCTGCCACCCCCGAGGCCCCGCCCGACCCCGAGCGCCCCGAGGCCCCCGGCGATGTCGTGGGCGTTGGCGTCTTGGCCGCAATCGCCTCCGCCATGGCCGCTGCTGCCGCCGCCGCCGCCCCTGTGCCTTTAGTGGCTAGCAGAGTTCGCAGCTCGTTCCAGTGAGTGGGGCCCCCTGTCTTACACTGTAAATCCTGGTCCTCCCTTGTGCAGGTGGCGTCACGTTCTCTCTGTCATGTCAAGGAACAACCGAGGGGGCACCAACTCGGAAATTTCGTGCACTGTGAATATATTGAAGTACTGTATTGAATATCAGTGAATACTGGTGAATATCATTGAATAGATGAATATTGTTGAATACACTTAATTCGCGGAGCGAGTGAACGAGCGTCAGTGCGTTTGCGAGGCGTAGCGACATTCAGTGGGTCAAGATGGAAATGTCTGTTCGTCGCACATAACCCATGACTCTGAGTGTATGCGTTAATGGATGTGTGAGTAGGTGTGTGAGTAGGTGTCTGAGTGGGTGTGTGAGTGAATATGTGAATAGGTGTGAGAGTAGGTCTGTAAGTGAGTGTGATAAGTTAAGGTAAGAAATTTCTCATTAACCTGTCATTAACCTGTTAATTAGATCCAATGAGAAAACCAATCTGAATTTAAACCAGATCAAACACATTTATAGAATTCCCTAGCAACCAAATAAACAAATATCCTTCATCTTGCGACGTTTCTCAAACTTAACAAGGTAAGATAATGTTCACAGAAAAATCAAACAAATTAGATAAACTGGCAATAAATTAGGTTCAATTAGACAGATCAGTGAAATTTCATTCGATCCTGTCATTAAAAGCAATCATTTTACTCTCTTTTGCAGAGTAAGAAAACTTTGACTAAAATGTTCAAGATGCAACAACCAAATTTTTATAAAAAGCAATATTACCGTGGTCAACTAGGGCTATTATGTGCCCAATCGATTTTGACTGACCACTTAAAAAACGGTGATGGCCCAGCAACGATCAAGAAATACTACCAATGGGACTACCTTTCCATAATACCTGAATTACAATCAGTTGGATGGTCTAACTCGAGGAAACTGTGTGCATTGGGTTATGACAACAACATGAACTACCTCTCAGTGCATATTAGTGAGTGCAAAGGGGATTGGTGGCCACTCAATCCAAAATCACTAAAGGTAATAATTGAATGGGATGTTGAGTTGGCAGAAGAAAAACTGAATGTATTCCTGACCAAACTAAAGCAAAAACCAAAGTATGTTATCCTTGAGACATGGCGTGAAGAATTTCTGATTGGTTTACCTAATTATCGTTTGAGAAGTTTTACGAAACGTTATGCACCTCAACAATTCGGTGTAGAACTTTTCATATTGTGGTAAAGGTTGTGCAGATCTGCTATCGATAGCCGAATCGCATGGCCTAAGCAGCCGAATGGAAGGCCGGCAAGACACTAGAAATAATAATCATACTAGGAATATTAAAACACAAGTGTACTGTGGTATTAAATTGTTATCAACTGCTTTCAAGATAGATTCTTGTTTAGATTTGTACTGAAAAACCCTCAAGAGTTTGTTAAATTGCCACACTGTTCTGGGAAGTCACGAGCCAGCGCCCTGCAGTGCGACTATTGTCTGCACCTACATTGTTGGGCAACTCGCTCCTCGACCGCCCCTCTTCCCCCGCTCCTCGACCGCCCCTTCCCTAGCTCCTATAATGTGGCTGCTAGGCAACCCGGACCCCCGGCCCCTGGCAGCCGCTCAGTGCGGCCCCAAACCTATGAGGGAGAGGTTCAGAGTGCTACAAAGAAGATTCCGGA
>NW_026267489.1:166045-174913 GCF_000697945.3 Frankliniella occidentalis
TGGCGTCTTGGCCGCCATCGCCCCCGCCGTGGCCGCAATCGCCCCCGCTGCCGCCACCCCCACCATGACTGCTGCCTCCACCGCCGCCCTAGCCCCTACCACCGCCGCCGCCGCCCCTGTGCCCTCAGTGGCTAGCAGAGTTCGCAGCTGGTTCCAGTGAGTGGAGCCCCCTGTCTTACACTGTAAATCCTGGTCCTCCCTTGTGCAGATGGCGAAACGTTCTCTCTGTCATGTCAAGGAACAACTGCTGCATGTTCGCTGCTGAGGGTGCAGCCGGCTCTGCTGAGGCGGTGGGTCCACCGGCCTGCAGCGCCTGCCAGCCGCATCTGGATCGGATGCAGCAGCAGCTGGCGGCGCAGCAGGGCGACAACAAGGAGCTGCGGGCGCAGGTGGTGGAACTGCACCAGCTAGTGGCCCAATTGTTGCTCCACCAGGTAAATCTAAGTAGAATCATCACTCATTTATTTGTGCGGCGGTGTTCGGTTGCGGTTCGGGCTGCTTTGCGCTGGGTCGAATGGACCAAGAGGGCCCGTAGGCCCGCCGCGTTAACTTTACTACATTGCACATGAAGGTGCGCCGAAGCACTGGCTGCTAGCTAGACCCGCCAGCCAACCCTATTCTTGTTTTTGATTTCCCGTTTTTTATGTTTTATTGATTCCCGCTTTTTTAACAGCCTCCTGCCAATCGCCCGACCTCCCCGTAGCTGCACCTACTACCGGGTGCTGGGCCCGCTGGGCCGAAGCAGGAGTTGCAGGACGTCGACGCGTATGTATTATACGGGGTTACATGACCTGAATGGAGTGGAGGGAGGGCGCGACTCTATATGTGCAGCAGTTGGAGAGAGAGAGGGGGGGGGGGGGCTGAGCAGAGTCGAGGAGGACTCTCTTCACGTTGCAGAGCACATGGTGTAGCCGATAACGAATGGCCCTTTCAGGCCTGTCAGCGACGTTGGCACCCGGGCATCAAGCCCACGGAAATGTAGCTTATGAGATGTAGACTATCCTACCTGTTATTGTTCTATCCTTCATTTGGACCAAATACAATGGGTATCTTATTTCAATCTAACTCCATAGCTTTCCATTCTTGTTCAACAATTACATATCAGATCTGCTTATTGAAATCTAATGCAATAGTTAAAGTTTGTGAAGGATGTACTGAGAAAGAAGAAAATTTAAACATCATCAAGCAATTACTAAGCCGAGTTTATGTTCATAAACTCTTTGAAAACATTGCCTTTAAACCAGTACGTTGCCACATTTGCTTCAAGAACATGCAAATGGTAGAAGAATGTTTATGTCATCATAGAATGATTCAAATTGCTGAAGACAATGTTATTGATGGACCACAGTAAGTCAAGTTTCAGCTCATTAATATTAATCTAAAGAGATTAAGATAACAAGTGTTCAATGTATGCTATTGATCAATCTACTTTATTTACAGCTATTTTGAAGACTTTGATGAAGAAATTTTTGAGTTATAACTTTAAGAAGCCATTATTGACATCTTCAGAAAATTTTCTGCTTCAACTACAAATAATGTATGAGCACAACTTTTTGTAAATTTCCAAACAGCATTGAAACTGTGTTTAATGTATGAAAGTTATGAACCTTATTTCTTTTCAGATGTTGAGTTCAGGTCCTGTTTTGACGGTTCAAGGCAATTCCAAGATTTCATTCCTCTTGTATTTAGATCTTAGTCTATAAGGTCTTGCATCAACCCTGAAACTAACTGAAGTAGATGAAAAAGTTTTAATTGCTTACTGATGTAAAGCACTCACTATTTCTAACAAAAATTAGTATGTAGCACAGAAAAAACTTGTTACGCTACTAAAAGTCGTGAAATATTTTCGTCATTACCTTTTTGGAACTTCTTTTGACGTCTAAAATCATCATTCAGCATTGCAAAAACTTCATAATTTTGACAGCGCTTCAATGGTTAACTTTTCTCTGCATTCAAGAGAACCTCAACCACTGTAAAAATGACATACATGAAAACTTAAACGATAGTAGATGTATCTACTGAAACAAATCTTTTGTATCCCATTGTGACATCATGAAAACACTTGCTATAGTCCCATTGTTGTTAGTTGCCTGACAACAATTTTTAAATCAAATACACAAATACTTTTGGCTTCCACACTTTTTTTAACTAAATTATAAATCTCATTTAAAAATTTACAGTATTGAAAATAGTATATCACTGATACAAAATTTATCTCAATAATGGACACTCCAGACTCAGTAAGTATTTCTTTTTACTTTCTTTGAGATAAGAAAATATAAGGACTTTCTTTGCAGTTTTCTACCTTGTTTATTGCAATATAATCTAATCTGTAGTCATGTATGATTGATGTCATTTTGTGACAGTATTTAGAGACTGTCGTTAGCACTTTATCTTCTTGGATGTTTGTTGTATCTTGTATCAGAAAGACATCTTGTGACCTGATATGGTCTGTTTGCCTTTACTTGATTTATACTGTTTTTATAGTTTTACGTTTTAATCACTATCAAGTCAGTAGTATATGAAGACTCCTATCCCGCTGTCTTCATGAAGTCAGTTTCTACCATTTTAACTGAGTTTTTGTTTTGTACAGGATGAACTTTTTGATTTTACGATGGAGTTTGCTTACTTAGACCCTGGGGAAACGACGATAGAAGAAGATCTTGTGATGGTACGTTTATTTCCTTGAATTCAGTGTCAGTTACATAATGTATTTAAATTTGTATATTTTGTTACAGGGTCCTGAGCATGTACATACTATCAGCATTGAAGATGGTGTTGATCTTAATATCCGTTGTTTAATTTTCAATGGGATAATAGAAGATTATCGGAAATTGAGTGAGGTACTAACTGACATTTCAGGTCGTGCCTTTAGTTTGCATGATCTATCCGGTCTTTAAGTGATGCTTTTACTTTTGCACTTGAACAGATGAGGTCCTCAAAACAAATGGATATTGAACTTAGTTTACCTTCAACTTCAGAAGCCTCTGATAGAGTAATTGTGAAGTTAATTTCTTCAAAGGTATGTAATAGTTATTGAGGTAACCTTTTCAAACATTAATCCACAAAGAATCATAACTTTTTTTTTCAGGTTTACCCAAAATGGGCCGAGGTGAGCCCGTTTGTCCGAAGTAAAATAATCTATTTTAGTAAATAAAATAAGTAAAGTATTTAGTTACATTATGTTATTTCATTTAGGGGCAGTTGTTGAAATAAGAGCTAAAACAGGTACAGATACCATCAGGAGGGCAAACGAGGTGCCCAACAGCAAGCAGTTCCGGGCCCGGAAAAGGGTAAGTGAAATAACTTACGCTATTTCACGAACTTAAAAGTAAATTAACTTATTTACTTGAAATTAGTCTTGGTTCGCGCCACGCCGTCGATCGGCTGTGGTAGCTGTGGTAGACAACGGCCACGACTCTCGGGTCTGTTCGGCACGGCTCGGCAGGCCTTCGGTGTGTCAATGTCAAACACCCCTCTTTTGTTCCTTTAAAACGCAATATGAGGGAAGGGCCAAAAAGGCGATGGTGTTCCAGAGGGGTGTTTGACATTGACACGCTGAAGACCGGCCGAATCGAGCCGAACAGACCCGAGAGTCGTGGCCGTGGTCTACCACAACACCACAGCCACTCGGCGGCGTGGCGCGAACTAAGACTAATTTAAAATAAATAAGTTAATTTACTTTTAAGTTAGTGAAATAGCGTAAGTTATTTTACCTACCCTTTTCCAGGCCCGGAACTGCAGTTAGGCACTTCGTTTGCCCTTCTGATGGTATCTGTACCTGTTTTAGCTCTTATTTCAAGAACTGCCACTAAATGAAATAACATAATGTAACTAACTACTTTACTTATGTTACTTACTAAAATAGATTATTTCACTTCGGACAAACGGGCTTCGGACGAACGGGACGCCCCCAATGGGCCATGGTACATCTTCATTTTCCATCAAGAGTCGTTGTATACATGTCAGAAGAACGATTCCTTGAGCAATTTAAGGATATCTGCACAAAAGGTCAAGATTGCCAATTGGAAGATGAAGAAGCTTCAGTAAGTGTTCTAGTGAAATTTTAATTTGCTACGGTAACATGTCTTGTGTTTAATAAGACATTATTTTTGTGTAATTTTTTTCATGACAGATGACAATAGATACTGATTCTGATAGTGACAAAGATGTTGAGGCAGGGAAGAAAGACAACAAGGGAGATGAAAGTGTTAAGGAGAATAAGTCAAAAGGTAATGATCATAAGGTACAATTACTTATGTATAAGGTTCACTTCTTTTTTTCTTGTTACAAAAGTGTATTTTACATTTGTTTTACTGTATACCACAGGCTACTGAAAGCTCTGTTAAAAACTCTTCAAATCAGAGTAAGAGTGAAGATAAGACGTCTAAGAAGAGGAAGCCTGAAAGAGAAGTAATTCTATTTGTCTTTTCTATCATAAAATATCATGTGAATTGTGTATTTAATGAAATACCCATTATTCAGGATTCCAAAGATGAAAATTCAGAATCATCGACTGCATCAACATCAAAGTTAAAGAAAAAGTCTAAGAGACGCAAAAAGAAGAGTCATGAAAAGGAGCAGTCAAAGAAAGACTCGTCGGATGAGGTAAAGGCATTACTTTAAGTTATAAATTTTATTTTTCTTATGCTATTTAGTAAATCAATTCTGTTTGTGTCCTGATTTAGGATAAGTCGTCTAGTGATGACGAAATTAATAAGATTAATAAGGTTGCTTCTCACATTCCTACGTAAACTCTATCAAAAGCTTGGAAAAGAAAAAATATTACAAAATTGCTGAGTTTTTGGAAGTTGAGACAACCAGAGGCAAGAGCATTCGATTGAGGTTGCATGATGAGTCAGTAGATGATAAATTTTGCTTTGTTCATTTGCCGAGAAATGTATTAAGTGAAATGGTTCCAATGATACCCAAACTAAATGAACGATGTAATTCGGAAAAGGGCATGTACTTTATGTTTAGGGGCATGAAGGCATTAGCATTTAAAATAAGATTTTCTCGAAATCCACACAAAAAATAAGTTGATTGTATTTCTGTTCATCTTGTATGTCCTAATTCAAAAATATAAGAGAATAACAAAAACTCAGAAACTATTTTTGGTTTTTATTCTTGTAGTGCTTTCAAAAGTAGTTTACAATGTTATCTTTGAAATTGTACAGCATTCTAAACCAATTTTTTCTTTTTGTGTCTTTCCATATCTCATTTAATTAACTCATGTTTTTATTCCTGATTGTTTTACGATCGAAATTTGATGGATAAGAGAAAAAAAGCACCAGAAAGGCAACGAAAGAGAAGGGATAAGATGTCAGAAAATCAAAAGCAATCTGAAAGGCACAAGGCTAAAGTAGGAATGAGGAAATCAAGATTAAAAAAAGAAGTATATGTTAAAAAACAGGAAGCTAAAGAAAAGCGTATGTTGCAAAGATTAGAAAAGAAAACTGGTATACCATACGATCCTGATGGTCAAATTGATATTGATCAACATAATTTTAATTGCTACTTAAAAAGTTTAACTTGGTTTGTGTGTCCTAAGTGTCATAAGAAGAAAATGATATCTCACTACTCAAAAAAAAAATGTGGGCCTAATTGTGATCCCTTTTTTGATGAAAACGATATGAATCCAATGAGCGTACCATTAGAATTACAAAATTTGACCTTTATTGAGAGACAGCTCATAGCTCGTATTCACACTGTTATGTCACTATACACATTTAAGGAATGTCAGTATAAGTATTCTGGCCAGGTCATAAATTTTTCTCAAGATGTTCAGTCAGTGGCAGAGAAACTTCCACATTTGGTATCAAACTTAAATAATGTAGTGATTGTAAAGTTGTCTGAGAACATAGTTTTACAGGATTTTGTTGTCAGGAAACCTGTAGTTTTGGCTGCATTGCTATGGTTGAAAGCTAATAATCCGAATTATTCTGATATCAAAATAGGTTATGCAAACCTTGATTCACTTCCAATACATGATAATGTGTATGACCAGTTACAAAAGGTTGAAACTGATATTACTTTTCCTGCTGATTTTGAGAATATTGATGATAACACAACTGACGATTCTTCTGATATTACTGATGATGAAGACAGTGAAATTAATTTTTCATATACTGATGTTCCTGAGCTGATGGATTCTTCTTTAAAAAAATCTTTAGACAATGTCTTAATTTGGCCATCCATTGGGAAAACACCAGTCAATGAATTTAGTTCACCTGGTTTTATATCTTTAGCGTTTCCTCATCTGTTTCCATATGGTAAGGCTGACTTTTCTATGCCACGTATACAAAAGGTGTCACTAAAAGATTACATAAGGCATTTAATGTTGTACTGTGATTCACGATTTGCTCAAGACGAGAGATTTCGTTATTTCATTATGAACAGCGAAATGAGGTGGACTGCTCTAAACATAGGCAACATTTATGTTAAAAAAAATAGTTTTTTTTCTAAGATGACAATTGTTCAATTGAAAGATTTTTAAAGAAAAAATCCTTCTGTGGTATGTCAAGTCATGCATTATGGATCTCGTCTTAGGACAACTAAAGCTTATTGGAAATCACGATGTGGTGAACTACTTGATATGGTGAATCAGCTTGGGACACCTACAGTTTTTTTCACACTAAGTAGTGCTGATTTTACTGGCCAGATCTTTACAGGTTACTTGGACATGATGTCAAGAATTTAACTATGTAACAACGCAATGATCTACTCTCTAAAAATTCTTTGATTGCTGATGCTTTTTTTATGCTAGGTCGAAATTTTTCCTTGAAAAATCCTTTAAAAATCATTTTCATGTTACTGATATTTGGTACAGGTATGAATACCAACATCGTGGGGCCATCCACTGTCATGGAATAGCTTGGTTTAAGGATGCTCCTGTAATAAAAGTCAATATGAATGAAGAGGAAATGCAGGTTGTTACAGACGTCTACAATAACTTAATTTCATGCCAGAACCCTGACATACATATTAAGCCTAATTTAACTCATCCGTGCCAAATGTCATTGCATGAAATAGAAAATTTAGAAGAAGATCTGCATCAATTAATAAACCATGTATAAAGACATACTAAATGTCGAAAAAGTCATTGTTTAAGGCAGTGTTCACAAACCAAAAAGATGGAATGCAGATATAAGTTTCCTAAACCGCTTGTAGATGAGACATCTATAGAAATCAAAGATGGTCATGTGTTTGATATTAATTTTTTAAGGAATGATTCCCTCGTTAACAAATATAATCCATGGGTTTCGCAAACTTGGAAGTCTAATATGGATATGTCACCGATATTGAATAAAGGGATTGTATATAAATATATAGCTAAATATGCTTCAAAAGGTGAGATCAAGTCAGAGTCTTACAATGATATCTTAACTAACATAGTTCACAAAAAATGTGATGATTCTGACCCTTGTAAGAAAGCTATATGAAAACTGTTACTAAGTTCTTTGCAGTGAACGTGATTACTGTGCCCAAGAAATTACCTTATGGGGTTTAAGTTTTACCACAGTTCTCGCGATTTCATTGTTATCAATTTGAGATGCATAGATTGGTTAACATTGACAACGTCATATAGAAGAAATAATGTTATTGATCTTTATGCAAAAAGATGTAGTTCACTTGAATCACTTTCACTATTTGAAATATGCAAACATTATAAGTTGATCCATGGATCCTGGCAAAAAAGAAGGTGTTCAGCTGTAGTGAGATATTTTTCTAAGCCTGTGAGAGATAGCCATCTTTCTCTTTATTATGAAATAATGGCACAGTACTTTTTGCCATGGAGAACTTTAGGTGATGTATCTGTAATAGATACTGTGATTATGGAGTGCTGTGATAAACTAATTGACAGTTACATTACCTTTCTCGATGATGAGAATGCATTTGAAAGTGGAAGTGAGGATGAAGGTGGCAATCATAACATTTTGAGTAATTCAAAGTTAAGAGATAATGAATCCATCTTAACCAGCTTTAATCCTAATTTATATCATAAAAACATTGAGTTGAAAAGTTGTGAAGCTTACCATTGGGATAAGTTAGCCGATAAACTAAACATTGAAACTATACAAGTGGTAAATGAAAAGCTGCGAGCAGATTATTATGTAGAGGATAACACTCCATATGACATTGAGATGCTAAATTTTAAGCAAAAAAAGATTATCAATTTTGTGAAAAAATTAATTTCAGATATTAAATCTAAGAAAAATATTAAACCGCACTTTGTTTTTGTGCAAGATATGCCAGGCACAGGAAAAACTCATGTACTTGACCCTGTATTACCCAGACTATTCCCTTTATGAGACCAAAAATTGTTTTCTGTATTTTTCATCTATTTGCATCTATTTGAACCCTACAAGGTCGATCCCGAACTTTGCGCGACGTTTCTTGGATGAGAAACAAGCTGTTACCATATAGTCACATTGGTCTGTTGAGGAGTCTGATTTCTTCATCAGTTTTCTAGGTGTACCCCGGGTACTAAATATGGTTGATGCACATAAGTTAACACTAACTTACTAAATGCAATGCCAAGAAACACTGAAAGTTGCGGAAAATTGAAAATGAATGTCATTCGAAAATTTTGACTATCTAATATTTACACTAAAACTTGATTTTCTCTAGAAATATTGAGGTTTGGCGTTCGAACTTCACTTTATACGACTAGGACTTACTAGCTGACTGTTTACACACCAAGTCCGACACAATTTTCGTGAAACTGTCCAAGTTATCGCCAAATAATAGGTGTTACCATATGGTCTCATTGGCTGTTCGCGTAAACCAGCATATTGCAAACTGCGGTTTTGATGTAGTCTCGTCTTGTTGGGATGTGAGAAATGTCTTACAAACATAAAAGCAGAG
>NW_026267489.1:177700-183059 GCF_000697945.3 Frankliniella occidentalis
CTTCACCATCTTCCTCATTATCATGGAAGTGGATTTTTGAGTGGATTTGTTGGTATCTATTACGAGGCATCACTTCTGAAATCTGGTTAACAATTGTATCCCTACTCCAGTAATCAGAGGCACATGGTAGAGAACACACTCCCATATAGATCATGATCCCAAAAAATGCCAAAATCTCATCATTTGATACATTAATAGATTTACCACTCTCTTGAGTAGTATATAAATTGGTCTCATTTACTATCAATGTTATAAGATCATCATCAAAATAGTGTCGAAAATACTCTAATGGGCTTTTGACTTCATCTGGATGTGAGAGGTTGGATTCTTCGGGAAATACTATTTCTTGCAGATCACCTATGCGCCAACCCTCTCCCTCCTCTGAGACCTCTTCGTCCTCATCGTCCTCTTCATCTGCTAAAATTGGTGAATTATCAACATTTGCATTTCGTCTTGCAGGTGCAGATGTTGACAGCAAAAAATCTGGTGATCTACATCGTGCTGCTGCAAATGAAAAATAAATAAAAAACAATCAATGTAAGTTTCTAGGGAAAGGGGAGCAGTGGACATATTTTAATACTAATATAAAAACTTTGTTTTTACCTGTAGATGTTGAAGAATTACTTGTTCTGTCTTTTTGGGGTTTCTGTTTGGGATTGCCCTTGCTTGATGTGGGTTTCTCATTGATGACACTGCCTGTTATTAATGCTGGTGCAGTGGCTGATAATTTCTCATGTGCTTCTGCAAAGGAACAATGAAGTTTATTTTCTATGTAACTAAGCCTAAACATAATAATGATCTTATTATTACTCATTCTTTTACTTCTGGTGCTTTGCCTGACAGGAATCTTTGATGTACTTTGAGAGGCTGATGAAGATGACTCATATGATATTGAAACAGATTTTTCTCTTGCCACTGTAAATCAAGAATTATACCAAAGTAAGTCTCCCTGATATAATATATACAAATGAAAGCTTTGTACTTTTCTTACCTTTACTCTGCTGTTTGTTTCCATTTACTTTTTCTATGATTTTGTCTCTCTTTGGTAGTACAGAAGCTTGTTGTAATGGAGGTTTAAATACATGGGCAGCGTCAGAACACTTGTCATTCTGAGGGAGCAGAACTTGAGAATCTCGTGTTGATATTGTTTGAGCCTCTGCATTTTCTGTGTGAGAGTTAAGAGCGTTCACAGGCACAGCATGATCTAAATAAATTAAAAGAAAAATAAAATTGATAATATTTCATGTTGATTTATAAAGATTAGGAAAACTTAAAAAAAGGAACAGCTTTCATAGAAAAGGTAGAAGATACTAACAAAACATACCATTTAGTTCTGTGGATCTGTTTCCTACAAATTCACTGCTCTGAGAGACTGATTCAAATCCAAAGTCTATATCCCCGACACCCGAACTTGGTTTACCTAAAACACACAACGATTATGAGCACTTTACAACGGGAAAAACTGAGCATGGCGTGTGACATCATGAATTAATTAAGTCTTTTGTTTCAAAAACAGAACAAGCAGACGTCATGTTTTGAAAAGAAGGACATGAAAAATGTATATCATTTAAGCAACTATACCATACAAATAAGTTATAATTTAAAACAACTTGTTTACTTTATTTCCTCACCTTTAGATGTTGAATCATTCAGTAATGATAGTGTACCAGATGCAGGGGTAACAGGAGATAATGCCGGGGTTGACATTTGATTATCATTATGAGATTGTGGAGAAGATTCGTGATTCTTCCTTCCCTTGTCTTCTTGGCCCGGCGTACCTAAATGACAAGCACAGAAACCTCGATTAGATGAAAGCAAAAGCAACACTAAATAAAAATACCTCTAGATGTTAATTACAAACTGTACAAAAATACAGACTAGACCATACTAATCTAAACAATTACATCCCCACGTGCATTCTCCCTTCTCACCTTTAGATTTTAATTGATTCAGAAATGACAGTGTTCCAGAAGCAGGGGTAACTGGAGACAATTGGGGGGATGCCATTGGAGTAGAAGTTAAAATATTAGAAGGTGTAGACCCTTTGCACCGCTGTCTGTTGGCAGGTACACTCTCTCCCTTGTCTGATTGGCTTGGAGTATCTAAATAGCATCAGGAACATCTTATTTAAAACCCTAATTCATATTACCGGAAATATACATAAGGAGAGACACATACCTGGACTTGATGAAAGCAAGAGAGAGCTTGAGGGAGTGTAAGAGGCATCAGGCTTCATAATTTCTAAGCAATAAGGTTCCATTAATTTCAAGGAAAGACAAAAACACTCACAAGCACAGAATTTCAGAGACACTGCAGTTTTCTTTATTCTTGTATTTCATTCGATTTAATGACCTTTTCCTCTCCACATTTTGTTTTTTTGACAGTGGTTCAGAATTATTAGTTTTATTTGTATCTGATAATTGACTAGCAGTTCCAGATATTTCTTTGGCCTTCTTTTGAGGTGAAAGTACATCTAAGTTATTATTGTTAGAATTTAGATCTGATAATGGCCCATTTGAAAAAGCAGCTCCAAATATTTTCTTAGCCCTGCCAGATGGCTCTGTAACTTTGGTCTTCGCTGGCAGGTTGGAAACACAGTTCTGTGGAAATAGATTTTTTCGAGGATTGGTAGGTACATTACTTTGAAATACAGCCTGGAAACAGCTTTCTTCGAGTGTTGGTAGGTATATTACTTTGATGGGTCTGAGTACGAGGAGGCTGAGTACGATCAGGCTGAGTTCTAGATAGTTGAGTTGGAGCACGAGCTGAACTGTTGGGTTTGCAGCAATCTTGCACAGTTGTACTTGGCTTACTGGAAGTTTCCTCCCTTGACTTTTCAGAATTGTTTTTTAATTCCTTCAATCTTCTCACAGTCGAAGGAGAAGGGGGCAAAGTGCTCACTGAACCACTTGGTGAAGATATATTGGCAGGAGAAATACAAGTGCTGGAGACTGTTGACAAAGTTGATGGTTCACTTTCGGGTATGACAATACTACTGTTGACTCTCCCTTTCTTGCTCCACCTTGATGTAGAAGTTTGAGAGCTCTCACTATCATCACTTTCTTCAGGTACTTCAACTAGACAGGCTCTGCGAGTCTTTTTCTTGTGAACTTGAGACCGTTCAAAGTCCTCACACTCATTGTCAGACTCAGAAGAGCCGTCTGAATCTTTATTATTGGAGGGCACACAAGGGATCAGTTTCTTCCTATAAAATAAATTGGCCCCAATACCCGCCATGGTAACATATGAAAATCTGAAACAAAAATAGTAAAATTACAGTAAAGAAAATTAGAAACCAACACTTAATTTCAGGAAAATTATATTTAGTTTGATATTTTTATATAAATAAAAATAAATGTACTATGAAACCGGTACAGAGCACCGTTATGTTTGACAGAGGAGATCAGGCTAAGAGCCTAAACAAGTGAGAATTGGATGAGAGTGCTGGTAAACACCAGTACATCATAAACTTCAAACAAAGCAATTTGAGTAATAATCAAAACAAAACTAAGGTGACAAACATTCACTATACTCAAAAGAGTGTTGAAATGCCATGATTCGGAGTTGTCTTTATAAATTTTCTTATTATTTGATAGCCAAACTGCAACTGAGAACAGACCCATAACCTATACTTGTTGTTATCATTTTTACCTAAACAAACACCCAAAACACGTTTCAAGTGGATTGCAATTTCTGAAATCATTGATTAGGACTAGTAAAGTAGATACTTGCGCCAGAAATTGCCGTTTTGATAATATTGGGTAAAGGTGGAAACTAGCAAACCGGTGTAGGCCAAAGTGACCATATGGATACAACACAGTTTTCATGCTGACAGGTTCCACAAAAACGATTGGCGAGTGATCCTAGAAGTTAGTTTGCCACTAACGACTACAATACTAACCTCTGACAACGAAAAATCTGTAAAAATAGGACGGATAGTGCAAGTAAAGCGCGCGAAACATTCACGCCATGTTGTGGTGTATTTTGTAGTCTTCTTCTTTCCTTTTTCTTCTTCCAGGATCGAGCGCGATACGTCGATATATCGATTTAGTGACGCGGGATAGTTTAAAACATCAGATTGGAAGTCATCCGAGTCCAACCGATGCATTAACAATGCAGATATAAGCAATAATTCCAGTTGTAACCAAATGGTTACACGGGGTAATACAGGGTTAAGATGAGTGTGCAACATATTAAGAAGCTTCTTGGTCATAATTCCATAAAGGTTGTTGCACCAACTGGAGACGCTGCTAGAATAATTAATGGTAGCACTTTACATTCATTTATGGGCTTGGGAAAATATGGTTTTAATGTTGAAAAGTTGAATGGCTTAGATTTGTTGGCATTTAGACAAAAGCACATTGGTTTACAGTTTTTGTTTGTTGATGAGTATTCAATGGTTGGCCTTAGAATGTTAGCGTGTTTAGAAAGAAGATGTAAGGATTGTGATGCGTTATTTGGTGGTTTGAATGTGTTTTTCGTTGGAAATTGTAATCAGTTATTGCCTTGTATGGATCAACCATTGTATGCCCATATTGATAAATTGACCCAATGTAATTCACTTCTAGAAAGGGGAAAAATGATAATGGGAGAAATTACAAAAGTTTTTGTGTTAAATATCTGTCATCGTTTTGCGAATGCTGAATACATAAACTTTTTGACTCGTGTCAGTAAAGGTCAGTGTACGATGAATGATGTCAAAGCATTGAGTAAAAGATGTGTAAATGTAATTGGAGCAACAGAAAGCAACCAATTTAAGAATTCATTGTATATTACATCTATCAATGAATCTTGTAATAAGATTAACAAAATTAAGTTGCTGGAGCTAAGGAAACCATTGGCATGTTTGAAGGCAATCAATAACAGCAACACTGCCTTTTTATCAAGTGATGACTTGGCTGATGGTCTGCACAATGACTTAGTTATATCTAAAGGTGCAAAAATTATGTTAAGAAAGAACATCAATATATCTACAGGTCTTGTCAACGGTGCTATAGGTATCATAAGGCATATACTGTATGATCATGGTCAAAGACCACCTACTTTACCAATCTGCATATTGATTGAATTTGAATCTGTGAATCTTGAAGATCTTCATATAAAATATGTACCATTGGTTCCTATTCAGTCTACGTGGTATAAAAATGGTATATGATGTTCCAGGACTCAATTGCCAATAAGTTTATGTTGGGCATGCACTATACATAAGTCTCAGGGTCTAAGTTTACTTTCCGTAATTCTTGATGCTGGAAATTCTGAATTTGCATTAGGTTTACTGTTTGTTGCTTTATCCAGAGTGTCTGATTTCAAAGATTTATGTTTACTAGGTGCAATATCATTAGAAAGGTCAAATTCAGTT
>NW_026267489.1:183109-184437 GCF_000697945.3 Frankliniella occidentalis
AACTCAATTTAAAATATAAATTAACACAGCTTCTTTATTCATATATTATATAGACTGGACCATTTATAAAATGCACCGAAACTTGGACTTTATATTTCAACTCTTTAGTTCAACTCGTCAAATCTTTGGTCTACAAACACAACTATCACGAATAATAATGTTAATAGAAACAATGTAATGTATATATTTATATAATAGTAATCTAATACTTCATCAAGTTAAAAAGCAATTTGCACGGAAAACTTTAAAAAACAATAATACTTTTGTCTAGTAAAGATATATGAATAAACTGAACAACTATGTGTGTCTAGAAAGCACACATTTTTTGACTAGATCGCTTAGATCAATTACAGATTACTTGACTAGCCAAGAAATTAAAATCACTCGAACTCTTCATCGTCTTCATCTTCTTCATCATCTTCATCGGAGTCACTCTCCTCTCTATTGTCTGGTACTAAACGTCCCTTTTGAGTGATATGAAATTGTACAAAACAATTTCTATCCAAATTTAGGCAGAGCCTAGCTTTACATTTCACACACTTTATTCTTGATGTACCTTTCTGGCAGTATCGGCACCTTCCTTTGGAGCAGTATTCAGGTAAGTGTCCATATCCATCTGTTCTAATAGCACTGCTTGGTCGTGGCACACCGTTTTATCATTTTCTTTGAAAGGCTGCTGTCTAACGATGGCTGGCCTCTTTTCTTTAGGAGGAGGACTCGCAAGCCCTCACTAACTTCAAGGCGGAACTTCTTTGAATTTGGAATCACCTCTTTTTTGGGAACTTGGAGCAGATTGCAGTCCCTCTTATACTGCAACCAACTGTTGGTAAGTGCTACTTCCAAACTATAGCCAATAAATGGAAAGTAGTACCTCTTGGCTCTGGTAGGTATTTTGTACAATGCCATGTACATGTCTGCCAAGTCTACACCACCCATAGTTTCGTTGTACACCGATACGGCTCTTGGACAGGGCACATCAATTTTACCATGAGCATCTTTTGAGTAGCGCTTTATGGTGCCAACTGGTTCAACGCCAACAAAGCTACTGGCAAGGCAGACTGGTTTGTCTGCCCATTGCACCACTACAACAGCATTTTTGCTGACCCTGCTCTCATATGATCCTCTTTCCTTCTTCAGAAATTCTTTTCCATCAGTCAAAGGACAGTGCATTGTGCGGTTTCTTTTTATGGTGCCAACAGAATGAAGGTGCATATAGTCTTTTAGATATGTAATAAGTGGTATACCTGTATAAAAGTTGTCAAATGTGACATGGGTTTTACTTGCGTTCTTGATGGACTTACAAAGAGAAATAACAGCCATTGCACCCA
>NW_026267489.1:187298-189277 GCF_000697945.3 Frankliniella occidentalis
AGCCACTTTTGTGGGTAAAACTCCCGCTAGCGCGTAAACGGTGAGAGATAGAGCCAAACGGACAAACTTTTAGCACGAAGGGCTCTACTTTCACAAGTTACCCCTTAGGAGACCATCAAATATTTTCTAAAATTTATATATTTATTTTTGGACCACTTTCGTGAGAGAAACTCGCTTTAGCGCCTAATCGGTGAGAGATAGAGTCAAACGGACGAAATTTTCACCCAAAGGGCTCTATTTTCACGAGCTACCCCTTAGAAGACCATAAAAAAAATATTTTTTTTCCACTTCTTGGACCAACCCCTATTTCTTTGTTACCCCCTCAGACCCACTCAGGGGTGGTTGCCAGGATTTGCACCAACCGTTTCGTTGACCAGAATTGACAACAATAATACCTTGAAAATTTCAAACCTCTAGCTCACGTCCTTCTTGGGAAACGGACAGACAGACAGACAGACAGACAGACGAACACAGAGGCGATGGCATAAGCCCGCTTATATAGCTTTTAAGCAAAAGAGCGGGCTAAAAATGTACAACCCTGCATGATTAGTCGAAGTGACGGGCGTTGACGGGCCGGAGGCCCGTATCTTTGTGCACATTTTTGCACTACCTGACTCAGGTGTCAGCGCCGCAGGCCAAGGTAGCGTCGCAGGTAGCGTGTCAGGCGCGTCGCAGCGTAACAGTGTTTCGTGAGGTATCGCGAAGCCTGTTACGCGAGACGTGGTCTGGCGTACATCTACCTTGTTTACGATGGATTACTTTCGAGCGTTCCCAAGGCGCACCGTACATTTCTCATAGAACGCTTTGCTTCTTCAGTCTCTTCTTCTTTCTTTTCGGTTTACCGGAATGGTCCATTCATTCATTAGGAGGGCCAGGAGGGCGGGGCGGTGCTGACCGGGCCCGGCCGGCAGGGATTCGCAACTCCATTACTCTCGGGGTCCTGGTCCTGGGCTCGGCTCGGCTCGGCCCCTCGAGACAGGTTAAGTCGAACTGCGCGCCGGCTCGGCTGAGCGGGCAGAGCGATGCGCCGCCGCGGGGCGGGGCGGGGGCGGACAACTTGTCAACGACCCCTCGACCGGCTTTCGCCCGCCGCCCGCCGCTCTGCACAGGTCGACGACGTGAATCTCTCATGCCAACGGCCCGGGCTGATCGCGAACGCTGCAGCGAGGGGTCACCCGCGTGTCGACCGCGTGGTCACCAGCAGCGTCATCCCAGTGTATCGTGTGCTCGACCAATCAGGGACCTCTATGTTCTACCGGCTATTCTTCTTCTTCCGTGAGCCGAAGTTTACAATTGGACAAGTGACATGAGGCTGCCGGCTTCTGGTGAGGTACATCCCCAGTCACAAACAGTGTATTTTGCAAAATCGAAAAGAATGTGAACAAAATGTGACAAGGTGACAGTGACAAAACGGGGCCGGATGACAGCAAACATAAAGTTTCCCTTTTTATTCCAGTGTGAACTTCACCCACACTGTAAAAAATGTTGGGAATTCTACTATACGCATGTGTAGGAAATTTCCTATACATCGTATCGGAAGTGAAAATTCCTATAAATGTATAGGAATTTTCCCATTTGGGAAGAAGCGTATGGGAAGAGTACGAAGTGTATAGGCAAATCTCCAGAAATGTATGGGAAAATTCCAATACGTGTCTGGTAAGCATATTTTCCTTAATATGTATAGGAAATTTACTTGATGTTGACAATTTTCCTATACAATGTTCGGAATTTAAGAAACGGGTAAAGATATACACGTCTGTCTACCTTACACATCTTGGTCTGCGCGGTCATTATGAGCTTATATCTGCCGCCTGACGCCACACCACACAGGGTTGGACACATTTAGAGTCTATATTGGTCTATTTAGCAGTTTAAACTCTGATAATCGAATTTCAAGTAAGGGCAGGAAGTAAAATTCAAAACTCGACAACAAAACATCTAAGAGTAAATCCCCAAAGGCGTGGGCTAGCCCCGGCACA
>NW_026267489.1:190757-192220 GCF_000697945.3 Frankliniella occidentalis
AAATGTCAGCGGTTCTAGTTGGCTGAGCGATTAGCGAAACCCATTACTCCACTGACCCGAAAAGTTTCATTCTGTTTGTTTGTTTGTTTGTCTGTCTGTCCGCACGATAACTCGAGAATGAATTGAGATAGCGATCTGGGAATTTTAGGGTCGTTTTGTATCATAAAAAGACAGATCGAGTTCGAAGATGAGCATTCTAGCTCAAAAATTGACTTTTAAAAAAATCGGAAACCGCAGGTTGCAAAATGTTTTTTTTTTTTCAAATATTTTTTTATGGGTTCCTTAGGGAAAGACCTTCGGGCAAAAATTTCGTCCGTTCTGCTCTATCTTGTACCGTTTCGGCGCTATGGGGCATTTTTTGGAGAAAACAACGTGAAAATGACAAAATGGTCCATTAAATCGTAAAAGGGCTGCATGTCACAGAATTGTAAAGGGAGTAATACTTAAACCACAGGTCGCACTACACCCTCTTTTGGGCTTAAGATTACCTAGTATCTCTAAACCGTTGATTTTTACATAACAATCTGTCCAAATTCAAACTTGATGAAAACCGTTACCGAACAGCAGAAGTTTCATGTCCCTAATTTTTAGTGTAAAAAGACCCCGACAAATGGGTTGAGTATGTCAAATGTAAGGCCCGGAAGGCCATTTTCCCCTATACACTCTCCTTAACTCGTCTCGGATGTCTATCTATATGTGCGCCAGGCGCGTCGCAGCGTAACAGTGTTTCGTGAGATATCGCGAAGCCTGTTACGCGAGACGTGGTCTGGCGTACATATAGCTAGTGTTAAGGCGATTTCCATGTGTGAAGGTTATTGGCATCGTGGGCATTGTTAAGCACCGCTCTCCAAACTGAAACGAGAGCGCCGCCGTACTTTGCTCTTTGTCAATAGATGGCGATTTTCGCGCATGTGCTTATGTGCTTAAACTAGCTATAGGGGAGGGTGGGGCACCTGGAGACGGATTTGTTTTTCACGTCTATAGCACAAAGATGGATCCACCCACGAAGTCGAGAGTTTGGGGAAACCAAACTGTATTCTTGACCTACAAAACCCGCCCATGGAAACTTTTCTATCCCAACCCGTTCTTAAGTTACAGGCCTGTAAACCCATCGATGCAGACTGTCTCCAAGTACCCCATAGTGGGGCACCTGGAGACATGCATGGTGCACCTGGGGACACATGGTAAAATGCCGATAAATGACTTGGTAGGGCGTCCCACTTATCACCAAATTTAGATATAACTTTCCTCAGAGGACGGTGACCCGGGCACCCCTTGGCATGTGTGTGCGGACCATTGCTTGCTTTCACTGCCATGCTTAACTAGCTATATGTACGCCAGACCACGTCTCGCGTAACAGGCTTCGCGATATATCACGAAACACTGTTACGCTGCGACGCGCCTGGCGCACATATAGCTAGGCCTGCGGCGCTGACACCCCAGACGAGTTAAATTTTACGATT
>NW_026267489.1:192270-192915 GCF_000697945.3 Frankliniella occidentalis
ACCATACGCCTGTATGGGAAAATTCCCATACATGTATATGTGAATTGCTGCAGATACATTTATAGGAAATCTACTATATAAATTTTTTACAGTGGCACACTTTGATGAACATTTTCTCAAATTATTCAATCGCAAGAACGTGAACTGTCTTAATTGACCCTAAAGGACAGTCGATGTGACGAGCAACAGTATCCACAGCCTCGGGGCACAACTGACAATCTGACTTGTCTGTTGCTGAGTGCCTGCTGCGAATGATACATTGGTCACGCCAAGTGAACCGGTGAGGCGACCCATGGGGACCATCACAAAGACTTCCAAGCGCCGCGTGCAGCGACAAGGGTGCGCGGCGCACCAGGTCAGCGAGCACGGAGCCCAGCTCTCTAATCTTTGCTTCAGAGCTGCACTCACAGTTTTCGACCGGCTCATGTGTGGACAAAGGGCAAGAGACTCAAAGGCGATGTATCAAAGGGACCGTTTACATATTACGTCCCGCAAATTGAACACTAGAACCGCGGCAGGGGTCATTTTGACCCTTTTCGAGTTTCGATTTTTAATTTCTGTATTTAATTTTTTTCTCGTCGGGTTGAATATTTTTGACATCGTGTAAAATGATGACAAATGTATCGACACAAAATCCCGAAGCTG
>NW_026267489.1:198330-207564 GCF_000697945.3 Frankliniella occidentalis
ATGCAGAAGAATGCGAGGAAGAAGAAAACGGAAATCACTATGCTTTTACATGGGACTTCCGTTTTCTTGTTCCCTGCATTCTTCTGCATTTCAGCTTTACCGGAATGCTTTATTCGTTCTCGAGTTATCGTGATGACAGACAGACAGACAGACACACAGACACACAGACAGACAGACAGACGCGAAACTTTTTGATCATCACTGGAGTTATAGGCTTCGCTATCGCTCAGCCAACTAGCTATATGTACGCCAGACCACGTCTTGCGTAACAGGCTTCGCGATATCTCACGAAACTCTGTTGTGCTGCGACGCGCCTGGCGCACATATAGCTAGGCCTGCGGCGCTGACACCCGAGACGAGTAAATAAGATCGTATACACAATTTTTTTGTTGATATAAAGCCTTTTTAACGGTTTAACAGACAATTTGGTCATTTTCATCACATTTTTGTCCAGAGATGCCCCCTAGCACCCAAACGGGACAAGATAGAGCAAAACGGTCGAAATTTTCGTCAGTAGGGTTCTACTTTCACGAGTTACCCCTTGGAAGCCCATAAAAAAATAATTGAAAAAAAGAATTTTGCGACCTGCGGTTTTTGATTTTTTAAAAAGTCAATTTTTGAGCTAGGATGCTCATCTTTGAACTCGATCTGTCTTTTTGTGATACAAAACGACCCTGAAATTCCCAGATCGGTCTCTCAATTCTTTCTCGAGTTATCGTGCGGACAGACAGACAAACAAACAAACAGACAGACAAACAAACAGACAAACAGAATGAAACTTTTCCGGTCAGTGGAGTAATGGGCTTCGCTAATCGCTCAGCCAATAAACCTGTTCACATGTGGCCGTGTCTGTGTCCGTGTCCGAGCCTGTGTCCGCTGCAAGATCCTGCTCTCCTCCGGCACCATGGACTCCACTATGCTCGCCTCGTTCCGCCCTCTTCACGTCCGCGTCCTGCAGTGCCCGGTGGGCGCCGTCAGCTACGTGCCATTAGCGCGCTCGCTCAGCAATGGGCTGTTCGAGGCCCTCGCGCACCAGCTCACCCGTTGCTCACTGCGCCGCCACGCAGTTCCCCCCACCACCAATGACCTGCGCCGGGAGGTCGCTGATCACTTCATCACCCAGCGGCAGCACTATCTCCAAGTGCTCCAAGAGGCCGCCGAGCGGGAGCTTCCAGCCAAGGACGCCGCCCGCGTGAGGGACCCGGCCATCCTATTTGTTGCCTGGCTCCTCCGTCTCAGGGGTGACAAATCCGCCGGCAACTACGGGCTGGAGGTTCTACGCGCCATCGCCAACCTGTACCAGGTCACCGTGCGAGTCCTGTCTGATCGCCATCCTGCCTACACCGTCGAACTTAGGGACAAAAACGCTGTCCGCACCATCTCCATCCTGGCGGAGGGAAGTCCACCACCCTTGGACACGGTGGTCGCGTGGGTGCTACAAGTGGGCCCGACGGCCGCACCCGCCCCCGCCACGCCGCTGCAGCTTGCCATCACCGCTGCAGCCACCGCCGCCGCAGCAGCAGCGCCTGGGGACTGGCTGCCCGTACCGCTACACCCGCACCTGCAGATGCGCCCGCTGGTGCACCTGCACCTGCAGACGCCCCAGCTGCAGAGCAGGCGCCCACCCTCGCCACCTGGACGAGGCATCGCGGCAGGAGGCGAAACAGCGCAAGTTGGAGCGAGAGGCGGCCGCAGGTGCAACAGCGGCGGAGCAGGTGGTCCCAGACGAGCCAGCATACCGGTAGGACCTTTACATCTCACATCTCTTCCAGAGCACCTGCACCCTGACCCACCCTGAAGGACTTAGCTGCCATCTCTGAGGATGCTGGGTTTGCCACCTGAAACCGGGATCAGCATGTATGCTCGGCATCGTGCCCCGGTGGACGGGCCTCGCTATATGAACGGCTCCGGTCGGATAATGACCCTTGGGCCAAAAAGAGGCCTCATGGTTAGTCAAGTCAAGACTTCTACCCCTGCAGCCTATTTCGGGACCCCCCCCCCCCCTAATTCCATGGAAACCTTGAGGCGCGCTCTTTGGCGGGGGCCGGAAAAACCGTGACTAACTGTCTCACATTGTAGCCCTTAAGGATGCGTTTAATCTAACCTGATGTACTGTTATTTTGCATTTTAAGCATACGAACATCTGACATGAGGAAAAATGATTATTATGCAATCAAACAGCATAACCTAACAAGACTTCAATAGTTTTTGCTCAAAGACTTAGCCTAACATCACGCGTGTCACGTCGCAGTCTTTTATTTAAACCTGGTATTTTTCGGACTGCATAGGAATACTTATAGTCAAATTATCACAAGGTTCTGTTAGCTTCATTTGAACTCTGTGTACTTCTTTCTAGGCACTATACTATTTGGCCGTTTTTCGTCTAAATGGTACGTGGTTTTTAGCCCGCCCTTCTGCTTTTAAAAAAGCATTAAAGCGGGCTTATGCAACCGCTCTCGTGTCCGTCTGTCTGTCTGTCTGTCTGTCTGTCTGTCCGTCGTCCGTGTAAGAGGAAGGAGATGAGCTAGAGGTCTGCAAATTTCAGGGTATCTTAGGGGTCACTCCTGGACAACGAAACGCCCGGTGCAAATCCTAGCAACCATCCCTAAGGGGGTGAAAGGGGGTAACAAAGAAATAGGGGTTGGTCCAAAAAGTGGAAAAAAAAATATTTTTTTATGGTCCCCTAAGGGGTAACTCGTGAAAGTAGAGCCCTGTGGGCCAAAATTTTGTCCGTTTGGTTCTATCTTGAACCGTTTGGGCGGTAGAGTGCTTTTTTCGACGAAAACACGGTGAAAATGACCACGTTGCACATAAAGACGTACAAGGAAGCGTCCAATCGTAAAATGTCAGAGGAAGTACCCCCCAGTACAATACATTCTGAATCAGGAACTACCCTCGCATTAGCCGTATCTTTTACTGTTTCGGCCTTAGAGGTGGATATATTGAAAACAATGGCAAAAAGTCAAGTTATAAGACAATTTGACAAACAATAACAATCTAAAAACTGCGCGGGTTAATTTTTTTTTAATTTTTAAGCAAAGCAGAAGGGTGGGGTGTAGTCACGGTGTTGCCCCGTTACAGTCTTTCGTCATTTCCAAGGAGCAAATCTCTAGGGCCGCAGGCCCCCCGCCGAACGCTTTAGTTTACCTAAGTATGCAAAGTAATTTACCGGTCACATTATTTATTTGATTATGCACTTCAGTAAATCGCGAGACTGAAATGGTCGGGCCGAAGGCCCGACCATCGCCGCCGGCAGGCCAAGCAGGCCCGGCCCCTGCCGAACGGAGTTGCCGGCGCAGCGAAGTGGAGCTGGCAACTCCGTTTGGCGGAAGGGCGGGCCTGCTTGTTTACGGTTGTATACAGAATGTTTATAAACACAATTTGGGGTTTATCTATGATCAGGTAGGTGGGCTTCTAGACACTTGCATTCGTACATTAGAGTTGGTTCTTTTTCGTACAGGGGGAAACAAAATTGTTCGTGAGGTTATCGGGGAAAAAAAATATTGTAATGAGTTACACATTTTTTCCTAAGGGGTGCCACGTCTATTTTTCAGTAAGAAATAGTAAGGTCGTGTAAGACTTGTTGGTTGTTTCTTGATGGTAGTAAAATGAAAATAATGATGCACATTTTGGAATGGGAATATGTATTTGTCAAGGAAAGATCCACATTGACAAGCATTTCCTTTTTTTTTTAACAGCTCGAAGGCAGTTTACTACTGGAAAGATTCAGGAACTACAATACACCACACAGTGTCGGTTTGAACCGCAACGTCTTTTGTGCCGGGAACATGGTCCGCACTTTTCCCTTTCGTAGAAGAGGAACACGAGCCCTCGACGGCTGGTCCATGAGTCGGAGTATCGTTTACAGGGCTTACTCGCTGCCATGTGCACTGATCCTGATCGTCTTCTTCATGTGGAATGAACTCAATCACTTCAGCGGTGAACGACTCGGGCCACACGGCTTTCTTGGTTATGGAACCCCGGCCACTGCCGAGATAGACAGACAAATGAGATTGTAGACACTGCCATACGACCCTGTGATTCATTTTATACGGACAACGCTTGCCACCTTACCTCTCAGTCTGTCCTTCCATTGCGAGAGGGTATACACAGGTATTACAGGATGAGGAAAACCAGGACACACCGAGAAACTACGACGATTTCTTAACAGAGATCAAGAAAACATGGCGCAATGTGGTCTGCTAAAAACAAGTGCACCAACATTCACCCAAGAAGTTCCACTTCATGACAACTGTTGCAATATTTCTAAATATCTCTGTTTTAGACTCAGAATTAACTCCGTATCGCTCCAAACGTTAAGTCGATGCAAATTTCGTACTTTATACCCACCGCAAGTTTTTGATTTCATAGCAGTTCTAATAACAGCCCTGTCTGTCAAGTTGGCAAAACTGGGGTTGCGGCCTCGATCGGGATACCGGCCAGCGGATGTCAACACAGCCTGGAAAGAGGTAGCATTGCAAAGTCAAAGTTAATGCTCCATTAGATATTCCGTTCGCTCAGTTTAAAATGGGAGTGAGGGTGCTTCCACGGGACGAGCAGACCGGTGAGTGGCAACGACATGAATAGGACATCATCTTGGTTGAACAGACTTTAAACAACCATGTATCATAACCTCTAAAGCGACGTGAAACTGGACACATTTGGCTTCGCCTTACGTTTGACATTTCCGGACGTGCACATTCTTCAGGGACATTCTACAGTCAATTGTGTATTGATTTTCCAATGCCCCTCGATTAACCAAAGACGACCGACTTATAAGTTACGCGTATGTAAAGAGGTGACGTACATTCTGACGATTACCGTCCGGTTCGTACGCGGTGGTTCGGGATGGCTTTCAATGTTTTCTTCTTCTTTTAAACCTGAGCCTAAAGGGCATTGTTTCGGAAGACACCGGGCACCCACACCTGTCATCTAGCGTTCGGGGTACGTCCGCAGACTCGACTCGTACCAGCGGACATATTTCGTCCGTTCGGCACGCCTACTTGATCACTTTGAGACAGGGTGAGCGCAGATGAACGGTGAACAGCACAACCGCACCTCTGGCATCCACTAGCATATTCAAAGACCTCTATTAGGCCTCTGCTGAATAAAAACATAGCTACTTGACTGATTCAAACCTTTCACACGATGACGACTACTGATTTTGTATAGTAACGTGAAAGCTACTACTTCTTCTTTTTCTTTTCCTTTTCTGTTCCGGGTCTCTTTTCCGTGTCCGTCCATCAGTCAATCCACCTCCTCGGCTGAATACCCGAATGAAGGATCGCCTCTTTGATTTATTCGGTGACCTGAGTTGGATGGAGAAGGGCGCGGGCCGGGTCGACGACGTCGTGGGTCGTCGTTTGTGTTACAAAACGACCCTGAAATTCCCAGATCGCTATCTCAATTTATTCTCGAGTTATCGTGCGGACAGACAGACAGACAGACAGACAAACAGACAGACAGACAGAATGAAACTTTTCCGGTCAGTGGAGTAATGGGCTTCGCTAATCGCTCACCCAATAATACGTTTTTTAAATCCCCCCCCCCCCCCGGCCAAGAAAATACACACAAAAGTGGAAATAAAAGAACAGCCCCACTGATATGTTCAATTTATGGCCTACGCGGCTTCTCCGAACAGAAACACCATTTCATTTAACCGACTCACCTTGGTAACGACACAAGCAATTGTACTTGGCGATGCCCACGACGACGAGCAGCTCGAGGTCAGGGTTGGCATCCAGACTGTCCAGGAACGCCTCGGGTGGCAGCAGGTTCAGTCTGGCCCGCAGGACCAGGGAGCGCAGGCGGGGAAGGCCGGACAGGGCTGCCGACAGCGCACCAGGATCATTACCCCAGCTTACCAGTACAAGGTGCTGGAGTCCCGAGAGCCCGCCCGCACCCACAACGCGCAGCGTTTCGGGGAGGTAGTTCTCGAGCTCGAGGCGTTCGGGAGGACCGCGCCACGAAGCCAGCACGTCATGTACCGGAGCTGCCTGTGAAACAGGTGCATGGACTTAGTCGCGACAGGGCGAGGAGCGGTGCGAGATAAAAGAATAAATAGCATTGCGTACCGAACGAGAATAACACAAAGGTTTCAACTTCAGTTCCTTCAGCTGTCCTTGCATCCGGTGCAGTGCCTTGGCCACAGCCACGCCCGATTCTACGTTCACGGCCAACCGGTGGAGGTTGTCGGGGCACGCCTCCAATAGTAGCGCCAGATATGTTCCCATGTGCAGCAGGTCCACGTGGCGCAGCTGTTCCCTGCAGGCGAGACGGAGTTCAGACACCGGCGAAACGGTGGGTGAACTATAGCAGTGCGTATGAACCCGAAGCAGCCGATCAAATCGATTTAATAGTGTGCCGCGGCATTTAACCAGTCGTTCTTTCCTAGCCAGTCGCTTCTTCCATCCGAAATAAATGCATATTCCTCGCGGCAGTGAATTGAATCGGTAATCAATCAGTCTCTTACAGGGGGCCGGTACCTGTGCGCCAGCAGCAGCGAGCGGAGGGCAGTGGCATCTCTATGGGGGCAATCGAAGCCGCAGCGGCCGCTCAAACTAACCGTGTGCAGCCTGGGCAGCCTCACCTCCTGCGGACAAAGACGAGGGCAGGACGTGCAGGCGCCGCGCCCGGTCCAGCATGTGGCTGTCGACCTGACTTGCGCGCCTCACATGTGCAGGCAGGATTTAAAGTGTAGTGGCGGACGCGTAGTGTCTCCAGGCAAAAGGCACCCTCCAGGAAATGTAGAAAACTGGTCAGCGCTAGCTCTGACACCTCCAGGTGCTTCAGCCTCGGTGCCAGCTCCCAGATAAGGCTGATGGCGATAGACTCGGAGTCAGAAGACCTACTGCTTGCTCTTTTTCAGCACCAGCTCGCTGCGAGGGGAGCACGCTCAGTGTATTAATGGTACAAAGATCATTGTTGGTAGATTTACCGACGGAGCATCGTGCTTGGCATCGTGCGACCGCCCGTCCTCACCTGCGCCTCCCCACAAGCACAGTCCCTTTATAACGGGGGTAAGAGAAAGTGGGGTCGGGAGTACCACTAGCGTCCCTGGGCCGCAGCGGCAACGGACCGTCCGAATACAAATACGGACATTTGACCTTCAACGTTTCCACGGGAAGGATGACTTGCAGCAGCATCACGACGTCATCGTCCTCGACTTCACACTCCTTCCACAGCGAAGTGTTGGTCCGGGTCAGCCCGCTTGGCGGCGATCAGGTCCTTGGGCTCCAGCATTGAGAAAACCTTTAGCAGCGGGACATCCGGCAGCATCAGCAGCGTCATCTGCGAGGGGGGCACATGGACGCGAGTTACTCAAGGACATGACTCATTGTGGTTTCCATCAGAATTAGTGTACTTCGGCTAACGGCACGTAGAACATTAACGATACCGATAGAGCCTTTCAGAACTAGCGAAGTGAAGAAAAAGGTGAAGAACAATAGACCGGAAACGGTAGCTTTTAATCACCAGAGTGTACCCAAAACATTTAAATGAACTGTAAGTCGTATCATTTTGATATTGTTTACAGACAGCCTGTTACAGACGTCCTGTTACAGACAGCCTGTTACAGACAGCTTGTTACAGACAGCCTGTCACAGACAGCCTGTTACAGACACCCAGACAGCTTCTTACAGACACGCTGTTACAGACGCCCTGTTACAGACATCTTGTAACAGACAGCGTTACAGACAGCCTGTTACAGACAGCCTGTTACAGACAGCTTGTTACAGACAGCCTGTTACAGACAGCCTGTTACAGACATCCTGTTATAGACAGTTTGTTACAGACAGCTTGTAACAGACAGCCTGTTACAGACAGCTAGTTACAGACAGCCTGTTACAGACAGTATGTTACAGACAGCTTGTAACAGACAGCGTGTCAGAGACAGCCTGTTAGGGTTTTAAAAATACCGGTCTCTTTCAATCGTACGGTAAGTTACCGTAAGTTACGTAAGTTACGCGTATTTATAGGTAATATTGGTAATATTCACCGAAATTGCCGTTTTTGGAATAATATGCGTTAAAAACTTGTAAACGTTAAAAATGCATGTAATAGCCCGTAGTAACATGTCAATTCGGTAGATAAAGTGGCAAACAGTGTGACATACAAAAGGAAAAGTCATAAAAATTAATGCTTTGAGTGAAAGATCCAAGAATAGAGATCATCCAAGCTTGTCCCGACATTTTTTAGACCGTCCACGTAATTTAATTTTATCCTTAGTTTTGGGGCTTCCCTGGTGTGCCTTTGACATGTCTGGACCCAATCTGACGAAAACTCCAGATTTGGACTCACAACCCGTATGCAAAAACAGACGGGGACAAATTTTGATTACATGGTGAAAATAGAAGGATAGTTTTTAATCTGATTGTCAAGTCAAGAGCCATTTAACCCTTTAACCCCACCCCCTTTTTTAGTGAGGAAACCTGCTCACTCTTTTCAAGTGAGGATTTTAAATTATGACTTAAACAGAGTGGGAAAAATAATCTCGTTCTGAGGACAGGTGAGCGGTATTTTTTGTGCCTCTGATCTCACACGCATATGAGCAAGATAACTGACCCTAGCATTTACAGTGCTTAACCGCCTCAGTGCACAAAAAGTTATTTTAGACATTAAAACCAGTAAAATGACGAATATTTTGCAGGAAATGACCGAAAAATATGGGGCTCGCTAGGGATTTAAAATTACCGGTAATATAAAATTTCTCGGTAATTTACCGTAACTTACCGTAAATTACGGTAATTTTAGGTAATATTTGGTAATATTCAAAACACAGCTTTTATAACTGTGCTTGGAGTCTCTGAGGTATTGTATTAAGATCTCCGACTATTTTCATCATTTTAACAGGCGAGTCAGTAGTTGTAGCACCAAAGTCGATATTTACTCGTTTAAATTAGATATTTTGGAGTAGTAAGAAGGAAATTAACGAGTGAATGAAAGGTCTCAAATCCAATAACCCCCTTGCGTACTCCGCATATGTTCTATGTTCAAGCACAAGCCGTAGAAGTATTTCCCTGGCCTGTCGCGACAAATTAAGGCTAAGTGGTACAGGCGCACCCTTCGCGCACCCTAATTCAAGCTGAAGGTCACGAAACATCAAGTTTTCGAACCAGAATTAGCCAAAAATAATGTTTAAAATATTACCATAAATTACCAATATTACCGGCCGCACGGTAATATAACCGTAAAATACGGTAAATTACCATATCTTACCGGTAATATTACCGTCAT
>NW_026267489.1:208374-209964 GCF_000697945.3 Frankliniella occidentalis
CTGTTACAGACGCCCTGTTACAGACGCCCTGTTACAGACGCCCTGTTACAGACGCCCTGTTACAGACGCCCTGTTACAGACGCCCTGTTACAGACACGCTGTTACAGATACCTTGTTTCAGACACCCTGTTACACACACAATACTCTTACAGACAGCCTGTTACAGATATTCTGTTACAGACAGCCTGTTACAGACAGCCTGTTACAGACAGTTTGTTACAAACACCCTGTTACAGACACCCTGTTACAGACAGCCTGTTACAGACAGTTTGTTACAGACACCCTGTTACAGACAACATGTTACAGACAGCCTGTTACAGACAGTTTGTTATAGACACCCTGTTACAGACACACTGTTACAGACACCCTGTTACAGAGAGCGTTACAGACAGCCTGTTACAGACACACTGTTACAGACACGCTGTTACAGACACGCTGTTACAACCACGCTGTTACAGACACGCTGTTACAGACACGCTGTTACAGACACGCTGGTACAGACACTATGTTACAGACACTATGTTACAGACATCCTGTTAGAGACACCCTGTTACAGAGAGCGTTACAGACAACCTGTTACAGACAGACTGTTACAGACACGCTGTTACAACCACGCTGTTACAGACACGCTGTTACAGACACCCTGTTGTAGACACTTAGTTACACATGAACTGGTACAGACACGTTGTTACAGACAGCATATTACAGACGACCTGTTTCAGACAGCCTGTTACAGACATCCTGTTACAGATACCGTGTTTCAGACACCCTGTTACAGACACATTACTCTTACAGACAGCCTGTTACATACGACGTGTTACAGACAGCTTGTTACAGATATTCTGTTACAGACAGCATGTTACAGACAGGTTGTTACAGACACCCTGTTGCAGACACGCTGTTACCGACACCCTGTTATAGACACTCTGTTACAGATGCCCTGTTACAGACACGTTGTTACAGACACGCTGTTGCAGACACCCTGTTACAGACACGCTGTTACAGACACGTGGTAAAGATATCCTGTTACAGACAGCATGTTACAGACGACCTGTTACAGACAGCCTAGTACAGACATGCTGTTACAGATACCTTGTTTCAGACACCCTGTTGCAGACACGCTGTTACCGACACCCTGTTATAGACACTCTGTTTGCAGACACCCTGTTACAGACACGCTGTTACAGACACGTGTTAAAGATATCCTGTTACAGACAGCATGTTACAGACGACCTGTTACAGACAGCCTAGTACAGACATGCTGTTACAGATACCTTGTTTGAGACACCCTGTTACAGACACCTTACTCTTACAGATAGCCTGTTACAGACGACGTGTTACAGACAGCCTGTTACAGATATTCTGTTACATACAGCATGTTACAGAGAGCCTGTTACAGACAGTTTGTTACAGACACCCTGGTACAGACAGCATGTTACAGACAGCTTGTTACAGACATCCTGTTATGGACAGTTTGTTACAGACAGCATGTTACAGACAGCTTGTTACAGACATCCTGTTATAGACCGTTTGTTACAGACAGCCTGTTACAGACAGCTTGTTACAGACAGCCTGTTACAGACAGCCTGT
>NW_026267489.1:210968-211188 GCF_000697945.3 Frankliniella occidentalis
CGTAAAGTGCAAGTGGCTCTGGTTGCGGATGGCACGGCTTGTCGGCTTGGTGCTTGGCAATCCCCTGGCCGGGCTCTCACCCCACTTTCCCCTGGGGGCGCCGCAGGCGCCCCATGCCCCGGCCCGGCTCTTACCCCATTCCCCCCCTAGGGGCGCCGCAGGCGCCCCATGCCCTGGGTGGGCTCTTACCCAATTCACCGCTAGGGGCGCCGCAGGCGCC
>NW_026267489.1:213109-213484 GCF_000697945.3 Frankliniella occidentalis
CCCGTTCCCCGCCAGGGGCGCCGCAGGTGCCCCATGCCCCGGGTGGGCTCTTACCCTGTTCCCCCGCTTAGAGGTGCCGCAGGCGCCCCATAACCAGACTGGGCTTTTACCCCACCTCCCAGTTAGGGGCGCCGCAGGCGCCCTCTGCCCCGGCTGGGCTTTTACCTTATTCCCCCCTTAGGGGCGCCGCAGGCGCCCCATGCCCTAGCTCGGCTCTTACCCAATCCACCCCTAGGGGTGCCGCAGGCGCCCCATGCCACGGCTCGGCTGTTACCCCATCCCCTCCCCTAGGGGCGCCGCAGGCGCCCCATGCTCCGACTCCGGTCTAAGCCCATTCCCCCCCTAGGGGCGCCGCAGGCGCCCCATGCCCCGGGT
>NW_026267489.1:218595-218804 GCF_000697945.3 Frankliniella occidentalis
TTGCGGATGGCACGGCTTGTCGGCCTGATGGTTGGCCATGCCCCGGCCGGGCTCTGACCCCACTCCCCCCTTAGGGGCGCTGCAGGAACCCGATGCCCCGGCCGGGCTATTACCCCATTGCCCACTTAGGGGCGCCACAGGGGCCCCACAACCCGACCGGGCTTTAACCCCATCCCGCCGTTAGGGGCGCCTTAGGCGTCCCCTGCCCC
>NW_026267490.1:0-685 GCF_000697945.3 Frankliniella occidentalis
AACTCCTTCGCTTTGGCCTTGATCTCTTCAGGTGTAGCTACAAATGAAGATAAAAAAGGTAAATATTTACACTGCAGTCTTGCTTGCAAAAACAATAAGAAATGGGCAAATACCTACCACCAACAATGAGGATTTTGGCATCAAAGTAGCCATCATGATATTCTCCATCCTCCCCATGAAAACTTTGTTGCCATTTCACAAGATATTCCCTGTCTGGAATGTCTTCTGAACTGGAAGGCTGATAGCCTTTGATATCCTTTGTAAGAGCAAGATACCTAACCTGCCGCTTCCCATCTTGAAATTGCACCAGTGCGTACTTCATGTTTAAACTGTTAACAGAAAGAGCAGATATTTAAGGATATTTTGTTACCTGACACACGCAGAGGTTCATTTCGTCGGTATGAAGGCTGTTTCGGCAGGGGTCGGGAGTAGCGCGGCAAGCAAAAGCCGTTACGCATAACCTAAATGGAGGCTCTAAAAGATAACTATCGGAAGATTTGAATTCTGCTCAAGTTTAAACTTTATAAGAACATATTTAATTCAATCGTGAAGGAAAAAACAAAGCAGGGCAATGGCAGCCTCACAAACGCGACAAGAAGCAGATTCAAACTTGGCGAACGACTTGGTTTCAATGCTCAAGTTATCTTGAAGGGTAACCGAAATCCAGAAACAGGACAATAATAGA
>NW_026267490.1:735-1433 GCF_000697945.3 Frankliniella occidentalis
CCTGTCGTTTTTGATCGGGATTATATAGGTGGGAGGTAAATACAACCTTAGACATGTGAAGTTCCGAACATTTCACCCAGAAATATCGAATTTAGCCTCGGAGACACGATTTTGCACTCTATCGTGGAATCACCCAAGTATCAGTCTCATACATCTCATTCAAATGCTTGATGTTATCCAAATTGGAGTATCCGTCTCCCATTTTAGACCTTGAAGTATCGGTCCCTTTTTTAGGGGTAGAGGGAGTATCCAGTTTTCTTGAATGCTTATTTGCACTAGAACTTGACCCTTTCTTGTCACCACCACTTTTCCTTTCATGTGCTGAAGTATTGGGTTCAGTCTCAGGGGTAAGCAGACTATGCAGTTTTTTTGAATTCTTACTTTCACTCGAACATGACCCTTTCATGTCACCACTACTTTTCTTTGTATGTGTTGCTTTGTTAGGTGAAGAGCAAGCAGCCTCCTTGATAGGCTTTTCCATATTAGACGAATCTGAACCCACCACAGTCTTGCTTTTCTCTTCGTCAGAGTGATCAGTGGCCTGGTCGTTCACACAAGAGCCACTGTTTGCACTATCGTCACCTTGCTGAAGAGCGCTGATGTTTTCCGTTTTCTTGGTTGAATTTGAAGATTTCACAAGTTTAAGCGTCTCATTCATTCTGTCTAGTTTTGAATTCACCTCATGATCTTCATCACCT
>NW_026267490.1:6498-7211 GCF_000697945.3 Frankliniella occidentalis
TAGGCTAGGCACTGTGTGGGCTTACCCAATTAATGGTTTGTTGTTGTGTTACACAGGAAGAGAACAGTGACAATGAACCTCATGCATCCTGTCTTCGAAGTGAAGCTGACCATTGCCTGACCACAGCCGATGGTGGCTCAGAGCGTGCTGAGCAATTACGAGATGGGTGTGAGAGAGATTATGGTGGTGATCAGGAGGTGAGTTGTAATTCCTGTTGATTTTAAAAGCAGTTTTAAAGTACAATTTGTTTTCCCCATTCCGGAAAAAATTCAATTGATTAATATTGGAAATACTTTTGTTATTCTTAATAACAGCGTGACAGAGAATCAAATGATACAAATAAAAGTGAAGATGAGCATCGACATCCTCAAGACAATAGAGATGATGATGTTGATAGTTTTGCCTCCGATGAAAATGAAGATAGTGAAATGGAAGACAATATGCAGCAACAAGATCGTTCACCTCCAAATAGCCCCCTTCCACCATCTGCCAGTGCTAATGAGTTTTTAAGAAAGAAACTTGAAGGAGCGTATGCTTTGAAAATTGATGATAAAGTTGTAGCATCTCGTGGTGAAATTCTTCTGAACATTCAACAATTTTGTAAGCAACATCCTCTCCCACTTACTGCGCAGGAGGATTTGCATAAATTAATCAACTCAATTTTTTACAAAGATATCGTGCCTGACACAACATACAAACTTGATAAGCTTTAC
>NW_026267490.1:9901-10390 GCF_000697945.3 Frankliniella occidentalis
CAGAGAAGTGAGTACCCGTTACTCTTTATTCTGCATAGGTTATTCATTGCAACACTCCGCTTACCCTATTGAAATTTGTGTCTTTTGGTTTTTATTTGATGCAGGCTGGAAAAAGAGGAAAAGCAGCTGATAGATGTTATCAGATTCAGGGTTTGCACCATCTTCCATCAGCTAATAATCGCTCTGAATGTGCTGAGGTATTACAAGCTGGAGAGAGAAAGATTATGATAGCAATCTAGATAGCATAGGTTGTAATTCAGTTTCATTTTTCATATGTTTATTGCACCAGTTCATTGATATCCCTCTCATGAAAAACAAAAGAAAATGTCACTGAATAGATCATTACAATGCTTCTCATCAATGCTTTAGTGTACTTAATCTTTCTAGCTGTTAATCTGGGGGGAAAAAGCCAACTTGTGTTTGCAGACAGTATTTTTGGAATTAGGAGCAGGTGTTGAACAAGTGAATGAATCCCCACTCAACATTATA
>NW_026267490.1:12014-12406 GCF_000697945.3 Frankliniella occidentalis
GCTCCTGTCGCTGCTGCGTGAGCTGCGCCCGTCGACACCAATGCACCCGAGGGCCTCGGACCTAGCCCAGTGCTGGTCCGCGATGCCGACCAGCACGGTCATGGTGGACAGGCCCGCCGTGGCAGCGGCAAGCTCCTGTCGCTGCTGCCTGAGCTGCGCCCGCCGACACCCCGTGCACCCGAGGGCCTCGGGCCTCGGGCCTAGAGCCATAAAGGCAACAGATAACCTGCTGATCGTATAGCTTATTCGTAAGAAATAGATTTATTCCACGACCTTACCGTACCGCCAAATCTTAAGTATCCCTAAGAGAAAATAGACGTCTATTAGATGTTTAATAGACATCTACTGCTAGACGGCAATTTGTCTAATAGACGTCTTCGGTAGACGTCTAT
>NW_026267490.1:17361-17699 GCF_000697945.3 Frankliniella occidentalis
ACGACTACATAGCCATGCCATCGCTGGCCAGACTTCGAGCCCAGGGCTACAAAGTGCGCTAGAACCCCCCCCCCATCTCCTCTTTGCCCAACGGTGCTCGTCGCCGTCCTCTTCTTGGCGCTCAACAACGCCTTGCTGGGAGTCGGCCAGAGGCAACAGTGCGCTCATCACCAGGGCCATGCCCGTGCTGCCCTCCACCCAGCGCCCACCGACGCCGTGCACCCGAGGGCCTCGGACCTAGCCCAGTGCCCCTCCGCGATGCCGACCAGCAGGGTCATGGTGGACAGGCCCGCCGTGGCAGCGGCGAGCTCCTGTCGCTGCTGCGTGAGCTGCGCCCG
>NW_026267490.1:22698-23281 GCF_000697945.3 Frankliniella occidentalis
GTCATCTACGTCTAGTCGTCTAAAAACTTAGACCAGCTAGACGGGCATTAGACGATCTATCGAAATCTATAGACGTCTATTTTCTCTTAGGGATAGCAGGCTTCGACCGTAACGAAAACCGTAACAGGTGGCTGATTCACGCCGCGCACTTTTGTAAGTGTACTACCGCACGCACGAGTGGGCGGGCTTGCCTATCGCCCCTGTCCACGGCGCCGAGTGTCCGGGAGAATACGTGGCAGATTGATGGGTTGCCTACGCACTGGGGTGCAGAGGCGCGAAGGAACCCGACCTCCCTCCCACCACCCCTTTTGCTCTCCCACCGCTGCGCGCGGCTCACCGGGTGCGGGAACATCGACCTGCCGCCTACCTGGAGTAGGGAAACTGGCGGTAACCAGAGTGTGCCTAGCCTTAATCGTAAAGCTAAATCGTAATTACAACCAGTTACGGCAGTAACCGGAGGATACTCCGGCCGTAATCGTAAATGTTAGCCGTAACCGGAAAATATTCCGGTCGTAATCGTAAACGTTAGCCGTAACCGGAGGATACTCCGGCCGTAATCGTAAATGATAACCGTAACCGGAGG
>NW_026267490.1:25006-25702 GCF_000697945.3 Frankliniella occidentalis
AAAAGTTGCCGAATAATCAATGTCTTCTGGTTATGTTAAGACCCATTTGCTATATGATACCAACCGTATGATGATCATTTTAAAAGATCTTGCATCCCGAAGGCTATGCTTAACAGAAACTAAACGTAAATGATCAATATGTCACCGTTTTCCCAACTTTTTCGGGTACCCAAAATTGGTTAAAAAACCTTTAGGAAAGTGATACGAATGAAGTGCCTTTTCCTTTTTTATGCATCGAAAACGGGCAAGTTAATATGGTTTTAAGATCCGCTTGGTGTTTTCTGTGAAGATAACTAAGTGTGACATAAAAATTTCCTTCAGTGTTACCTCGTATCACCGTAAAATAGCAATTTTACCAAAACTTCAGAATGCCTAAAATACTGTTTTCGGCGTTTAAAAGGAGCGTAAGGCCGTGTATATGCTCAGAAAAGTGCTTGCGTATCCCTCAAACGGTAACAGAACACGACACGTTAGGCACAAAGGCCGAAACCCCAGTTATTTCGCCAAAAAACAAAGCAAAACGAGACCAAAAGCAGAAAAACGGTGGTTGCAGTGTGGGTTGCCTATCGCCCCTTAGGAGATTTCTGCATAGGAGCTCGGTGACCGGACCCTGTTTCCAGGTGTTTCACCCCCTCTGGCACCTGCAATTTTTGAGATACAGACATTTCATGAAAATCAAAGTTGTAGAGAATTAAA
>NW_026267490.1:25752-26836 GCF_000697945.3 Frankliniella occidentalis
GTTGGAATCTGACTCGTGGGTTCTTCTCTCTGTCAAAGTACGAAAGAAGGTTGCTTGGAAATTTTAATGATGACATACAACATATGGCGAACAAAAATATTGTGTGGCGGGAAAAAAAAGAATGGCTGATTGGCCATGTTGAGGACCCCTTTGTATCCGTTCTATTGAATTCGTTGGCCGAGTCTCATAACTTTTGCACTTAACGATGATGAGTATTAAACACCGGTGTTCCCACTGGCTCGATATTTTCACTCAAATTCTCGTGTGTATTCCAAGTACAAAAGTGCTCTAATATGTAATACTCCTTTCGGATGGTTTATATCATTGTGGTTTTACAATAGATGCGTTGTAATGTGTGCACCTGTAAAGGTTATCATCTGTGCTCCTCGTCTGTATTCTTGGATAAGTGAAAATAAAATAAATGACTGGATTTTAGAATGTATCCGTTTCCTTCCCTTGCATCAATTTCGTAGTCTTTCCCGAGAACACGACGCTGCGGATTGCTGTTGCATGGTGAGCACAGCGAGAGGTCTGTCACTTCGCTATACGTGTGTCGTGTGTACATTACCAATACTCAGTACAAATTGCACAAAACTCGCGAATACTCGCCATTACGCACCAATACACGCCTTTACTCAAATACTCTTGTGTATGCACTAGGCAAGGAAGTAGAGGATCCCTCGAGCACAGGATAGACCACATGATTTGCAAGATCTGAAAGGTCCCTTGGGGTGAAATAAAAGTCCTTAAGATTCGTTCCAGTTAAAACCACCCTCCGGTGCACAGTTTCATGAAGACAAAGAATGGGTGGTCCCTGTGACACTCTCTTAGTTTGGCCGGAGCTTGTTTATGGTGCCTGTCGATTCCAACTATTACAGTAAATGCAACATTTGCTTCAATCACTCCAATGAATGACCATATCGCTCCAAAAACCACTTCAGTCGCTCCAACGACGGCTCCAATCGCTCGAACAACTGCTTCAATCGCTTCAACGATTTCTCCAATCACTCCAACAACTGCTCCAATCTCTCCAACGACTGCTCCAATCTCTCCAACGATTTCTCCAATCGCTCCACCGATTTCT
>NW_026267490.1:26886-28598 GCF_000697945.3 Frankliniella occidentalis
AGGGTCCAACGGGTCCAATAAAGGGGCCAATGGGTCCAATATTGAGTCCAATGGGTCCAATAAAGGGTCCAATGCTAAAATATTGGTTTCAAATAGGCCTCTCATAGGGGGACAGGATTTTCCGTCAAAAATTCTACCGAGCGTATCAGCATGCCTCCTGGGCGCGCATGGAAATGCTGTCCAAAACATGTCTGACCTAGTGAGCATTCGAACCCATGAACTTAAAGCCTCGACTTCCGGCAGGTCGACGCCTTAGCCCACGTTCCCACTGTGACATTTTATTATTTTTCATACATCTTGTCACTCAATATGGGTTAATACCCCTTGATAGTGCAGATACTCCATGCCAGATAACTTACAGAAGACCTTAGCTCGCGCAGATGATCGGCTACGCCACATGACTTAAACCCTCACATAAATCTCTGTGGCGGTGTAACCCGAAAAAGCTGGGGAGGCACGTACTTAGTCCCGGTGCGCATGGCGGCTACCTCGCGGTCCCGGGTGGCGGCGGGCGGCGGGCGACGGCGGCTACCTCGCGGTCCCGGGCGGCGGCGGGCGCCCCGTCTCGTCCGTCTCGTCGCCACGATCATTACCCATGTGCGCGAAAATCGTTATGATGAGTCATCACGTTGACGCCCCTTTTTTGCACTCCCTCGGCTGCCATGCACAAGTCGGGACACGTATCTGGGTCTCTGCGCTGGCGCCACGAGGTTGCCACCCCTCTCCTAACGATCGATAATTAGTTTGCTGTCTCGCCGCCTCGATCAATAGAGGGTGCCACGTTCGCGAAAATCGATATGATGAGTCATCAGTTTGTCACCCCTTTTTCCCACCCTATGCTAAGCTGCTGTCACATAAAAGTTTTTGCGGGTTGATAATTCGTTTGCAATTAGCCGCCTGCGCGGTACAATCATTGTTCCTAATTTCGGACAGTTTTTGAGGGAAAACGCCTGTGACTTCTAGAATTTTTGAAATATGAAAATCGCTGAGGATTCTACATGAAACATGTCAAGACGCACCCATCACCATCAAAAAACATTTTTGTACCCATTTGGTTCACAAGCTTCAGCTTCCAAAGCAGCGTCCGAATCCCTCTCTCTCCCTCCCACGCATCTCGCGCGCATCTTGCAAGTGCACGTGTTCGATTTGGCAGGTTGCACTACGCACACCCCTCCCATCCCGCGCTCCCACCCCTCGCCACGAAACGCTGAGTCATCCGCGCCACCCCTACGCACCCCTCCACCACCCCACCCCGCCCCACGCCGCGCCACCGCACCCGCCTCATGCAGTCATCCGCTGCAGTTTTTGCGATCATAGTATTGATCGGGTAGTTAGTTGACAATTCCGCCGCATCCGAAGCGCAATCATCGACTACGCTGCACTCGCATGCGTCTCGACCGGTTGAGACCTGTAGCAGCCCTTCCTCGGTGTGCCGTCTTTTCGCATCCTGCCTTCGCACCCCATTCTGCCCTTACCCCGCACCGCTCTACCCCACTTTACCCTACCCTACTTTACCCCCATCCTAGTTTGCCCCATCCTAGTCTACCCCACTTTACTCCGCGCTGCTTTACCCCACCACCGCGTACCCCACACCACTCCGCTCTACCCCCCACCCGACTCTACCCCATCCTACTTTACCCCATCCTAGCTTACCCCACTTTACCCCACGCTGATTTACCCCCACCACATCGTACCCCGCCCTCCGCGCATAC
>NW_026267490.1:28652-29233 GCF_000697945.3 Frankliniella occidentalis
CATCCTCTGCCATTCTCTTCCGCCCCTTATTACTCAGCCCTAGCTTTTGGACCTGCCCCTTCCAATCCGCAACATTCTTTTTACAAAACCGACCCTTTGTTCGACCGGTTGGTTGTCGGATGTATTTCCTTTTCTCCTCCACGTCCATCTCGAGTCTGGTCTGTCCATACGGTAACATCTACTTCACTTCTGCTAGGTTGTCTGCTGTAGTCTGCTAAAGTCGTCTGCTCGAGTACCCTCCTCTCCCCCACAAACCAAATTTCTCATACACTGAACTACGTTGTCAATGCATAACTTTTTTTAAATTCCATTTCGTTGAATATGCGTTGAGTGTGTAAATTTGGTCTGAATATTTATTAAATGACAAAATGTGATTTTAACGATAGTCTATAATCACCAGTATCTGCGATAAACTTTAACTTCATGAGCGTCTCTGGGTTGACTAGCACGAAGCGTTTGAGCTACCTTAACTTTGAACAATGAGCTACCTGTATAAGATTTTTTTTTTCATCATTAGGCCAAGAGGAAGTCCTGTTTGGACCTCAAGGGTTTTACATAAGGAGTAATAATATGACACTAAT
>NW_026267490.1:29283-36519 GCF_000697945.3 Frankliniella occidentalis
CATCATTAGGCCAAGAGGAAGTCCTGTTTGGACCTCAAGGGTTTTACATAAGGAGTAATAATATGACACTAATAGGGTGTTCCAGGCTATCTAAAACGGAAGTAGGAAAAGAACAAACTCACTGACCTTTCTGTTTCCGTAATGACTCTGATCGGTCGAGCTTATCACGTGCTTCCGGGGCCTTTCAGGTATGAGAAACTGTCAGATCAGTTTCGAGCTCCCCTCCATATTTGAAAGGTTAGGATCGGACCAAACTGCCATGGTAGTTTCTCATACCTGGCGGACGGAAACAGATAAATCAGTGATTTTTTTCTTTTTCACTTCCGTTTCAGATAGCCTGGAACACCCTATTGAAGGCTAGACTTTTGATGGTACTTTTATTTTTGCTTTCAGTGCTTGGTGGTACCAGTAATACTGGCTCTTCCGCCGCTGCTGTTGATCTTCCAGACACTGGCTCTTCCGCCGCTGTTGTTGATCTTCCAGTCAGTAGCTCTGCCGTGGCTGCTGTTGATCTTCCAGTCAGTAGCTCTGCCGTGGCTGCTGTTGATATTCCAGTCAGTAGCTCTGCCGTGGCTGCTGTTGATCTACAAGCCACCGACTCTGCCGCACATCAGTCTGATGATGAAGATGAAGACGAGTCCGTTGTAGATCTGACAGCTGATGATCCCTTCTTCGACTATGGCTTCTTAAGAGGTGGGTAGTGTTTTGAATTGATTTTATGTATGGGGATCTGTTTATGTAGAGGGTAAACACTACAAAGGTAGAAATTCTCTTTTGACCCTCTGTAGCTGATAATGTCCAGTAACGTGACTACTATATTTTGCCTTGAGGCCATTCCTAAGGAGTAATTTGAGCACTGACTGTCAGCATGACGTCAAAATGGTCCCCTATTTTGACGGCTTACATGACTCTTCTTGATGTCATCGTGACACTGATTTGACTCAATGTCAGATCATGGTCCAAATGACATCAAGAAGAGTCATGTAAGACGTCAAAATAGGGGACCATTTTGACGTCTTGCTGACTAGTCAGTGCTCAAATTACTCCTTGGGATTGGACCTAACCCTGGTCTAATCGGATGTTACTTGTCCAATGACCTACAGGGAAACTATATTTACATACATTCATCAATTTCTGTCTTTGAAGGGTCTGGAAGGGATTAAGACTGATAGAAGGGCTGACCCCATTCAAGTGACAATTAAGATCCAATTTCAAGTTGTTTAATCTTTCTCCTGCAGATGATTCAGAAGACGAGCAGGCAGCTAGTGTGAAGCAGAAGACGAGGACGAGGAAGACGTGTTTGAGCCTCCTCGACCGCTGCCCGCCATGCCACCTGCCAGGCAGCAGCCGAAGGGGCTCTCTCCCTCTCTGCGTGGTGCAGCTGGGTGCTGCTCTCCTGCCAAGTCGCTGAGGCTGGCCTTGGCTGCTTCTACCTCCGGTGTGGCTGGGACTTCTACCTCCGGTGCGGCTGGGACTTGTACCTCCAGTGCGGCTGGGACTTCTACCTCCAGTGCGGTTGGGCCTTCTACCTTCAGTGCGGCTGGGCCTTCTACCTCCAGTGCGGTTGGGCCTTCTACCATCAGTGCGGCTGGGCCTTCTACCTCCAGTGCGGCTGGGACTTCTTCTACCTTTCAAGAGACTTTAATCCGCCGTTCATCGGTTACTGGGCTCTTAGATTGGAGTGCAGCCTTGGCTCGCCCTGCGCCTGCTGCGTCTAGTGCGGCAGCTGGCCCTGCTCCTGCTCCTGACAACTTCTTCGCCGTGGCTGCAGCGCGTCTGAGGGCCCGGGAAGAAGCGGCGGCGCGGTTTGTCCCTCCACCAGCACCCTCTCCACCAGCACCCGCTCCACCAGCGCCTGTCGCTGCACCTGCACCTGTCGCTGCCGCTGCTGCAGGTGATGCTGGACCCGGTCCGGGAAGGTGCAGCATCTGCTGGGTGCGGCCATTCCAGGCCGGCTTGCGGTGTTCACATATGTTCTGCATCCCATGCCTTGAATCTCTGAAAGGCCACAAGCAGCCGAGCGCAATGTGCCGCAAACCTTTCAAGAAGTGGCGCGTTCTGTATGGTTGAATGCGGCCCTTTAGGGATTCAAGTCATTGGGAATTCTATGTAAGTTCTTCGCGTTTTTAATTCCGTTCTTCGCGTATTTTTAACCAACAGATTCTCGCGTTTCGTCTTAACTTACATAGAATTCTTGATGCTGGTTTTGTCTTAATCCCTCTACAGCTTATGGAAAGCCAGTTCTTGCCCCATAGTAGAGCTAGGTGAAACTCGGGGTAGCTCTTGATTTCCATCCCTAGTAGCACAGAACTGTCGTACGACTGTAGGACAACAGTAGAAAAAGATACGAACTATCGGTGCGATATACGAAATGAGAAAAATGATTCTATCGTTATACTAGGTTTCCTCCAAACGAAAATCGTTATCGGCCAGCTATCGTAATAAAAACCACTGTTGTGGATTCGATCAGAAATCGATGGAAATACAACAGAATGGTAGATGGTTTAATTTTGATAGACCAGCGACAGTCGTCTGACTATGGAAAATCCATCACTATTGGATTTTCGTTATCTTCACAATAATTGGACGATAGATAAAAATCACACTATGTGCGACAGTCTTGTGTTACTAGGGAAGGGTCACCCTAGGGGCCTGCTATTGGGTGCTGGAATTGGCTTTGCCTCTTGAGTTGTAGGGGGATTACTTTTATTTGATTCTCCTCCATGAGTGACGCGTTCTATTTTCTAGTCAAGGTAACACTGTATTTGATCTCGCGCTCTAGTCTTAATTGAAATAGAGCATTCCGGTTAAGCTGAAATGCAGAAGAATGCGGGGAAGAAGAAAACGGAAATCACCATGCTTTAACATTCTTCTGCATTTCAGCTGTACCGGAATGCTTTTTTGTTTACCGTAAGTTAAACACTCATGGAGTATCAATAGTACAGTCAGGCTTGGGTACGCTTCATGTGGATTGTGTCCACTATTATCATTGTCCCAACCAGTTTTGTGTACCCAGGCCTTGAAACTTATCACCTTGACTTCAGTTTGGTTAAATTTGAATATGCTCTTGCATCTGGTGCTCCCTCTGTAATTTGAACTGACATTTGTAATTTTGTAATTTGAACTGACATTTGTAATTTTGTATAATCTTAACTTTGTACTTCTATTATTTTTACTATAGTGTTAATTGGCAATTGCAAAATAAAAATTTGCATTCTGAAAAGTTTCCCTCTTTTCTATTTAACATGCAGGACCTAAAGTTCTGTTTAAATGGTAATGATTCACTCCATTTTTACTTTGCTATGACGACTTTTGCCTTGTCTGGACTTAACAAATTCTGAGTGCAGTAATCTATGATGCCCACTGTGAGTCTCTCCAGCGGAGTTCTTCTGTCGAGCGCTTTGCTTCATCAGCTTCTTTCCTAATTCGTTTCATGATTCACCTATCAAAACAATCATTCTTATCTGCTGTAACATGCTAAACTCACAACTCATCAAGGCTTAACGTAGACATTGTTTCATACAACACTCCCAACAGTTTCATCCTGTCACTTGCAACATCTATGTGAGGGCAATTCTTGAATTCGTGCTATATTGTTAGAACCTACACATTTTTGTAATTGGGTTACTGGAGCATTTCTTGGTTTATCCCTAATAATTATTACTCTTCAGCTATCAATCAAATGGTGAAACACTTTCTATCTAGTGTTGTCTAAAGGACACACATTTTAGCCAGCTGCAATGTTTTCAAAACAGAATGCTCTTCAATTAGACATTTTTAAATGAAGATGTATTAGGCAATAAAATGACAAGTTCTCGGGTGTACAATAAATTTGACTTTAAGATATTCTTTGATAAATTGAATCAGAACACTTTAAAAGACTAATACTGAGGTTGCTTTACCTAAAGGTCTCAGATTGTGACAGTTCCATGACACTCCAGAATGGTTAAAAATATTGTTTTGAAACTTTTTTAAAACGATGAAGGAACAAATTTCTGTCATTTTATATCCTATGATATTTTTTGTAGGTCTGATAGCTTTACCTCAAATATTATTTGAAAATTACGACTTGATGCTTTACGGGTTGCTTACAGTTTAATCTTAATATTGATGGCTTGTCAGCTACAAATTGAACTGACACTTATCGAATCAAAAAATTCGGTCAGCATGTCCAGTCGACATTGGAGAACAGTTATACGAAACCAACTAATATTTTATCTAGCTGCAATTGAGCAGGCTGATATGGTATTAAGTGTAAATTTGTGTGGTCTTGGTATTTGAGGGTTTTTGTGAATCAAATTCAAGCAGTTTAGTGGAAGCACAAGGCTGGAGTAGGACTGACATGATAAATCATATTCGAATTGAAGTAAGCGCATTTTTATTTTCGACTTCCAGATTTTATCAAACTCAGCTGAATAAACAATGAGAGAAATTTCATGAAGAGTTAAACAAGAAAACAATAGCATAGCATGGCTGCTTACAAGAAATATGACTTTGTACAAAGCTTGACAAACTATTTCTCAGATAAAACCAAGGCCGAACAACATTTGAACGAGTGCACAGTGCAATGTAAAATTAAATCAAGCATAGAGAACCACATGTGTTCCACTTACTACTATAAATATGATGGAGATAGCCTGCCACCTGGAGCGGCTGGTCCTGCAGGGGTCCCAGGACGGAAGAACCTTTTGCTGGACTTCTGGACGTCACAAGCATGTCTACATAGTCTACTCTCCTCGCCTCGACTTGACCCCAGTTGGAGCGGCTGGCCCTGCAAGACTTCAAGGAGGTGCGTCCTCTCCTCCTCGCGCTGCCTCTGCTGCGCTCTCTGCGCCACCTTGTCCTGGACGCCCACCAGGTTGCACTGCCTGGCCAACGAGCGCGCGGCATCCTTCATGTACTCCATACTGGCCTCGCACGCCGCTGCGCCGTGTGCGCCTGAACAACTGCGCGGAGGGCCTCCTGACAGATGTGCACTTCGCAAAGCTCGTCGAGGCCCTCCCTGAGGCTGTGGCTGGGAACTCGGGGAAGGACAAGTTTGTCTAGAGGGCCCCAGTTGGAGCGGCTGGCTCTGCAAGACTTAGAGGTGCGTCCTCTTCTCCTCGCGCTGCCCCTGCTGCGGTCTCCGCGCCACCTCGACCTGGACGCCGAGCCCGACGAGGACGTGCTCAGGCCAGCTGCGCCGTGTGCACCTGAACAACTGCGCGGAGGGGCGTCCTGACAGATGTGCACGTCGCGGAGCTCGAGGCCCTCCTCGAGGTTGTAGAACTCGGGGAATGACAAGTTTGTCAAGAGGGCCCCAGTTGGAGCGGCTGGCCTTTGAAGGCTTTCCTGGACCTGGACAACCAGCTGACCCCGACAACATCCTCAGGAACGTCACTCCCACCACGGCGGGCAGGTTCCTCGGTGGAAGGTGAAGGCCGATCACACAGGTGAAAGGCCTACCTACGCAGCTGCCGGCGGTCAGTATCCCTCCTGGCAGACGATCAAAATGAGCGCAAAAAGGTCCTGCCGATGAGAAGTTTGGCCAGAAGAAGGAGAGTTGTGAGATGCGTTCAGCAAACGAAGCGTCACAAAGCGTGATCAGAAGCACAACCCTGCAAAACAAATAGATAATTAGTTCATCGTTGATGCAAAGGATTAATCCACTTGAAAACTGAAATGCTGTCGATGTTCCTCAAGCCACTGACTCTGCCGTTGTGCCTCCACAAGCCCTGATATCAGAAACAAAAAAAAAAAAAAACATAAGAGAACTGGAGATGGTTCAATAAACTATATATCACATAAAGAACGGGTCATACCAGGAGGCCCTCTTGACAAACTTGTCCACCCCCGAGTTCCCAGCAAGCGAAGCCTCAGGGGAGGACTTTACAAGCCTTCATTGGCCAGCCGCTCCAAATGAGGCCAAGACGAGGCAATGAGGGCCTCCACAACCCTGAAATCAGAAACAAAAAATACACTTAAGAGCACTGGAGATGGTTCAATAAACTATATATAACATAAAGAACGGGTCATACCAGGAGGCCCTCTGGACAAACTTGTCCTCCCTCGAGTTCCTAGCAAGCGAAGCTTCAGGGGAGGACTTTACAAGCCTTCATTGGCCAGCCGCTCCAAATGAGGCCAAGACGAGGCAATGAGGGCCTCCACAAGCCCTGAAATCAGAAACAAGAAATACACATAAGAGCACTGGAGATGGTTCAATAAACTACATTTAACATAAAGAACTGGTCAAACCAGGAGGCCCTCTGAACAAACTTGTCCTTCCCCGAGTTCCCAGCCACAGCCTCAGCCTCAGGGAAGAACTTCATCGCATTCCCTGCAAGATAAAAAAGCTCTTCAATACAACTACAATACAGGCGAAGTATAAGCGCAAGAAGCAACTGATGCAACACATACCAAGCTCCACATCATCATATTTACCAGAGGGGCCTCCACAAGCCCTGAAACAAAAAACAAAAGTACACATAAGAGCACTGAAGATGGTTCAATAAACTATATATAACAAAGAACAGGTCATACCAGGAGGCCCTCTGGACAAACTTGTCCTTCCCCGAGTTCCCAGCCACAGCCTCAGGGAAGAACTTCATCGCATTCCCTGCAAGATAAAAAAAAAGCTCATCATGACCGATATGAATATCCTCACACATGCCTGCAACGCAAGGAAAATCGTGAGTTAAAAAGACAACGGTAACACAGCAGCCCGAGCCAACAGAACGGTCGGCTGCGGGGCAGCGAGGTTAGGCCGCATGGCCTCGGGTTAGGAACCGGCGCTGCCTGCGACTCCACACAAGAATATATGCTAGTTACGGTAATGAAGGAACGTCAAGTCACGAATAGTCGACCGATACTCACTTGCGAACTACACTTCTTCCTGTGCACGAGTCTTCTGAGCAGTCGAGAAAGTGAAAGCGGCTCTTTGCTACCTTATATACACTGTTATAACGACCCGATAGAGAGAGTATATCGATGTATCGCAGAGCCAAATCGAGAGTCCCAGAACCCAGCCGAGCTGAGCCGAGCCGAGCCAAGCCGAACAGATCCGAGAGTCGTGGCGCACCACAGCCGCTCGAGGGCGTGGCGCGAAGTGTGACTTGCCATGTTTGTTCAAACAACTTAGTAGAACTTAAGTTAGTTAAACTAGGTAGATGTACGCCAGACCACGTCTCGCGTAACAGGCTTCGCGATATCTCACGAAACACTGTTACGCTGCGACGCGCCTGGCATACATCTACCTAG
>NW_026267490.1:41424-42779 GCF_000697945.3 Frankliniella occidentalis
GCTGCACATCGGTACTGAAAACTTAAAACGCGTTTTTCTCCCACTTCTGTTTTGGGTTACCGTGTGCAGCCTCCAGGCCACAGTTTTTGAGCTACAGCCTAGCCACTTCGCCTGGTTGTAGCCTAGATATGTACCTTTCGTTTGACGAGAGCGATTTTTGATATCTCATTTCTAAAGTACCAGAGAGGGGAAGAAAGTACCCAATTTTTACCCAAACTTTAGGTACCGAAACTTTGGGAATTTTTTTCACACTTTTAAAAATAAAAATTTCAAAATCGCTCTCGTTAAACGAAAGCTACATCTCTTAAGAGTAAAATGAGCATTTTTGTTGTTGCCGTAGGTCCATCTGTTGCCGCGCAATCAATCCTGCACACGGTAAAGGCCCGTAGCCCTTCACTTCGAGACAAAGAAGAGCATGTTCCCGGAGAAGCAAGCAGCCGTTGTATACATGAAAACGTAGCTTAATCCTTGCTCTTTCTAAATGTCGTTTGCTGAAAGCGCTACGATTCTTTGTTTTCTTGTAGTTCCTATTTTCCGAAACCCTTGCGTTTCACAGGTCTGCCTCCTTAAAAAGTACTTTTGAAGCTGCGGTACAGGTGAACCGCATCCAGCATCGTCGTGGACAAACCTCATGCAGTGCAGTGCAGTATGAGCTTCCACCGCACCACCCGAACCTGTAGGAACGCGAACTAGTCCGCTGGAAGTACGTGTTAGATAGCAGTACTACTAGGCCACGGAGTACGATTTTCAGACGTTTTGCTGACACACACGACTACTGAAGTAGTGTCCCGCTTGGAAAATGATGGCATAAGTTTGTAATCGGTTTGTTATCTCGCCAATGACAAACTGATGACACGAATGACAACACGTGAATCGGCGTTTGTCATTAGTATCATCATTTTATATAAGTGTCACCTGTTTGATCTCCAATGACAAACGGATGACAAACTGATGAAAAGCTGATGCCAATCAGGCCGCTTCCATCCATCGCTCCAGCTCCAGATCGCTAGAGAATGTTAGAGGATGGCAGTTTTAACTGTGAAACTTAAAGTTCTACAGTTTTAACTGTGAAACTTAAAGTTCTACAGTTTAAAACTGAGGAACTAATAGATCCACTATTACCAAAACGGCCGCTAGGTTGTTTCATTTTGAGGGGTCAGGTCGCCAAATTTTCTGAAGCGAGGTTTTTTTGAAAGTTTATGTCATGCTGATACTCATGGAAAAAACCCGGGGTCTGTGCGATGAAGGGAACCCGGCGCAACCCGCGCTCAAAGTTTTTTGGGTGTTTTGGCAGGTATCACGACCGACATGTTCCCGGGGCTGCTGTGCGGGGGCGCCGCCGCCGCCGACAGCGC
>NW_026267490.1:44499-46595 GCF_000697945.3 Frankliniella occidentalis
ATTTTCATGCCTTTGAAACGGTCCTCTTACGCTTACGCGTCCACTGAGACGCCTGGATCTTTTCCAATGTAGAGAAAAACCCCTAAAATTCTCGTTTTTCCGGGAATAGAGGCCACAAATAGACTAGTAGACCCAAACGGACTATGGGAATCGATTCCTTGCGTCAAAATACGTCTAGGGACCCCCGGTCGTGTTCTTAAACCAGTTTTAAGCGCTGCTACAATATTTTTCCTTAATAAGCAAATAAAAGAAATAAAATGAAACTTAGGGAGCTTTGAGGGACCTCTAAATCGGTAGGTATCAGGCTCAACTTTTTTTTTCAGAACTCATGTTCGGGTACACTACCAGGAACCAAATTAATATTTTGAAAAATCAAAAATTATTTTTACTATTAGCACCCTAGCCAAGACCACACTTTAGGTATAGTTGGACATTTTTAGCATTATTTGACGCCTAATCACAGTAACTGAACGACCACGCGAGCACCCCACGACGGTTTGGGGTCGAAGTATGATGTTTTTACTTACCTCTAGTACCGGTGAGCACCACCTGGTGCCCTTCCAACGGTGTAAAGCGGGTTGCCTACATTTCACTGTTTTTGCTGTTTTTTTCGATTTTCAAGGCTCTACTGGGGCATGAAGGAGTGGTCACACAGAAAAACGATTTCGCACCGTTAATCACCTCTACTAGTAGAACATTTTCCACGGTGAGCCGATATTAATATCGAAAAAAGTGTCATTTCGACGGACCTTACCGGCCACTTCCACTCGCATTTTTGCTATGACGCAGGAAAACGTTATGCTCTAACTATTCGGGGCTCGATAGCCCTTCGGTCCGGCTACCTTTCCGCGCAGGCGGCGTTCCCATATCATCAACGGTACTCGGTCTAGAGCGAGGTACCTGGTTTTTGAGTACTTACGCCCTGGCTCCTGAGGGGGGTGGGGGGGAGGTCGGGTCGGACTATGTCTGATAGGAAGAACATACCATAGGTAGTCACCACAGGAACGAGCGCTGTCGGCGGCGGCGGCGCTCCCGCACAGCGGGCCCGAGAACATGTCGGTCGTGATACCCGCCAAAACACCCAAAAAACTTTGAGCGCGGGTTGCGCCGGGTTCCCTTCATCGCACAGGCCTCGGGTTTTTTCCATGAGTGTCAGCATGAAATAAACTTTCAGAAAAACCTCGCTCTGGTATAGGTAATTTTTTGTGAAACAGCCTAACGGCCGCTCCCTGAACGATTCCCAGGCGCCGCTCCAGGCGCGAAATATAGGGGGGGGGGGCACTCTGGGCTGCCTACATACAGGGGTTTTGTAGCACAAATCTTCTGCCTTTTAGGCGGCTCACTAGAGACGATTTAGAGGGGGGGGGGGTGCCTTGTACTGTCCCGGCGACGCTAAGGAATAAATGTGACAGTTTGTGGCCTGCTTACACCTGGCAGACGTCTACGACACTTAAAGGCGTCACGCTTGCGCCGTGCTCTACGCACGTCCTGGATTTTATGAGAAACGAAAAAGTAATTTTGTTTGTTTTCGAAGCGCCAGGCGGTTGCCCTAGCTGGGGCCTTAAGACAAAAGTTCGTTAAACAAACGGTATTCAGATTCATACTGGATAGAAAATTGATAAAATCAATTGCGATGTTTTGAAGGCGTCGCAAGCGTCTGAAGCTACACGAGGGCGCCAGTCGGGCGGCTCGCTGCGGTGGGTTGGTAGAATCATCGCACGGGGATACAATTATATTATGATGATCTTATCCTCCCGAGATGCTCGACACAAGGTGGGTAGAATCAACCAGGTGGGGATAACATCATCACACTATTATTCTATCCCCACGCGATGGTTCTACCCACCTTGTGTCGAGCATCTCGGGAGGGTAACATACTCACACAGTGTAGCCAGATCGAGGGATAAATCCCTTTTTGAGGGATTTTTGGAGGCCAAAGGGATAAAAAATTGGCCAAAAGGGATTTTTGAGGTCTCAAAAGCTCTCATTTTGCTAGGTGTTTTTGGAAAAAGGGGCCTAAAAGGGATAAATAGGGGTGAAAAGGGATTTTTCACTGCCTTGCGTGGGATAACCTCTCGCCACCGTCTGGTAACACT
>NW_026267490.1:47112-47615 GCF_000697945.3 Frankliniella occidentalis
GCCAGAAGGCTGCCCACGGATGGGTTGCACGGAATGTGGTGTGCATTTCTGTTGGGTCTGTGGCGCAGACATGACAGCGCCAACCAGCACACAATTGAGAGCGGCTGTGCAGGACACCCAGAGGCCTACGCATAATGTACTATTAATGTTAAAAGCAAGTTGTTTGAAAATTTATGCTGTTTAATTTCAATGGCTGGGCGATAGCGAAGCCTATTACTCCAGTGATGATCAAAAAGTTTCGTGTCTGTCTGTGTGTCTGTCTGTTTGTCTGTAATCACGACAACTCGAGAACGGTTTGAGCTAGGTACCTGAAATTTTATGCGTATGTTTGTATCATAAACAAGCAGGCCCGCCCTTCCGCCAAACGAAGTTGCCAGCTTCGCTTCGCTGCGCCGGCAACTCCGTTCGGCAGGGGCCAGGCCTGCTTGGCCTGCCGGCGGCGATGGTCGACCATTTCTGTCACGCGATTCGCTGTAGAACATAATCAAATGATGTAACGGGCC
>NW_026267490.1:56080-59194 GCF_000697945.3 Frankliniella occidentalis
TACTTTACTCATTGTTTTGGAAAAGTCCACCTCTAAAGTTTACATTTTTTTCACAAATTGTAAAGAAATGTGAAATAAATGTTTAGTTTAAGTGGACAAATGTATACTAAAAGTGTACTAAAAGTACCACTTTTTTCGGCAAAGTACACTTTTTAGGGTACTTTCCGGAAGTTTTCATACACTTAAGGTATAGAGTTCGAAATACTCTAGAATACATTTCTAATTATGATTCAGTTCACAAAAAAGGATGCACTTGACTACACTTATTTGAACCCCCTCCCCCAAAAAAGTTTCTTTTTCTTTTCGGCTTCCTCTTTCCTCCCTCTCTCTTCACATCTTTTCTGGTGAATTTTCGTTGATTTCTGACTCGGCTGCCGGCGGGAGTTGAACCTGGGACCTCGGATCTGTGAACAGACGCATTAGACCACTCGGCTAAACTGTTGACGTGGCTGAATGGCGTCAGCTACCCGGTCATATACCAGAGGCCCCTGGAGAGGTGGAGTCAACTAACTGGTGTACATTAAGTGTACTTTTAGCATACTTTTGATAAACCTTGGTTTTACTTACTATCAAGGCATTTAACGGCAGCCTTTTTTTGGAGCTTTTATTCGCCAAGCGTGGTCGTAAATGACGATAAGGTTAAAGAGAATTTGAGATGTAAGAAAACGATAACTTTCACTTATGCAAGTAACAAAGTCCACACTGTACTGTGATGTTTGCCGTTAAAATACATACAAAGTGGATTGAAAGTAGTATTGAAATGTGCTGTGAAGTGCGTAGTTCTGTCAACTTTTAAAAGTACTCATAGGTAACTAATTGTAAGCACTATTGTGTACAATATTTGCACTTAAAATATCAGCTCGTACGTGAAAATCAAAGCACACTAAAAGTCCACGGAAACTACTCTAAAAAGTTGTCCTTTCTGTGTACAAACGAGTTAAGTTGGCCATCTACTAAAACTTTTCATTCCTTATATTTTCGAAGTACACTTAGGAAGTATACGTTGACATGTGTACTTCAAAGTACACTTAAAGTTAAGATCCTTCCGCCCGGATACACAGTCAGCACAAATATTTTAAAAACTCCACAAAATTTTTTTTTAGAAATACTGAAAATAAACAACCCTTACAGCTCCGACGAGTACGCCCTTTAGTAAAGTACGCGCAGAGTTTGCTCGGACCCCGCTTGGAAAATTATGGTATCAGTTTGTGATCGGTTGGTCATCTTGTCGATGACAAACGGACGACGAACTGACGAAAATCTGATGATAAAATCTTATTGGCTGAGCGATTAGCGAAGCCCATTACTCCACTGACCGGAAAAGTTTCATTCTGTTTGTCTGTCTGTCTGTCTGTTTGTTTGTTTCTCTGTCTGTCCGCACGATAACTCGAGAATAAATTGAGATAGCGATCTGGGAATTTCAGGGTCGCTTTGTATCACAAAAAGACAGATCGAGTTCGAAGATGGGCATTCTAGCTCAAAAATTGACTTAAAAAAATAATCAAAAACCAAAGGTTACAAAATATTTTTATCAAGCATTCTTTTATGGGCTTCCAAGGGGTAACTCGTGAAAGTAGACCCCTTTGGACGAAAATTTCGTCCGTTTTGCTCTACCTTATACCGTTTTTGCGCTATGGGTCATTTCTAGGCAAAAACAACGTAAAAAAGACAAAATGGTCTACTAAATCGTAACAAAGGCTTCATGTCACAGAATTGTAAAGGAAGTAATACTTAAACCACATAGTAAGGGTCGAAACACACCCCTTTTTGGGCTTAAGGGTCCCTACATCACTGGTAATTGTGTCAACGAACGTTTGTCCAAAAAAATCGAGTCGATTGAATTTCGGTCTATTTTCAGAATGTATAGTTTTCGTGTCAAAATACCTTTAAATAAAAAAGTTGAATTAATTTGGACATGCGTATGCGTTCATAGACCTTTTATCCAAACGATGTGGCAACGCCGCACGCTAATAGTTTCCAGCGACAGACTCTTAATTGTGATCAAAATTCAAAATTCTGGCCACGGTGTTTGATTTTTGTGACTACTCCGCGTCAAACACCGCGGGCAGAATTTTGAATTTTGATCACAGTGAAGAGGTTGTCGCTGGACAAAAATAGCGGTATTTGGGCGACTGTACGAATAACCGCTTTGGATAAAACGTCTATTGACACGATTACCAGTGAGATTATCTAGTACCACTAAAACGTTGATTTTTACATCAATCTGTCGAAACTCGAACTTTTCCTAATTTTAGAGTAATACGACTCCTACAGATGGTTTCAGTATGTCAAGTTTTGGGCCCGGAAGGCCCTGTTCCCCTATACCTTCCGATTTGCTCGGCTTGGGTGTCTGCGCCGCAGGCCTAGCTATACGTGCGCCAGGCGCGTCGCAGCGTAACAGTGTTTCGTGAGATATCGCGAAGCCTGTTACGCGAGACGTGGTCTGGCGTACATATAGCTAGTTACATACTGATGACAAACGGATGACAAAACATAAATCGGCGTGATCATCTGTATGTCATCATTTTGTCGTCATTGTACCATCCGTTTCTCATCGAAATGTCAGCCGATGTCAAATAGACGGCAAACGGATGACAAACTGATCACAACCTTTGGTCGCAAGACGGCACTAACCAGCTTTAGCTTACCGTACGTAGTTAAGTTTTCCCGCTTTATGTTTCTCTGATAGACAGTATTTCCCTCTCAGGCCTCAAATAAGCGTCGCAGATCAACCGGCTTATGTACGAGGATGGACAACACACTCTACTAATGTCGGATTATTTTTTTAGAGAAGCACCTTTTATTAACACCACTATCGTGCTCAGAGCGAAACGTTTGCGGGCGAGACTTGCGCTATATCCTCCGATCGACTTACGGTGACTCCATCAACACAACTTAGACCCGCTCTTCAAATCTGTTTAAGAGGATGACAGTTTTAACTGCGAAACTAAAAGTTCGGTAATTGTTTACTTGAGTGACTCCTCGCCCTGGAGTCACTCAAGTATACCATCGGAAAGGTATTTTTCAGTAGAATCCTGAACAGTTTTTATATATTGGCGCTCGAGTCTGGTTTTCCTCAAAATTAAATAAATATGCGTCGCCGCTAACCTTCAG
>NW_026267490.1:61104-71527 GCF_000697945.3 Frankliniella occidentalis
GAAGGTTAGCGGCGACGCATATTTATTTAATTTTGAGGAAAACCAGACTCGAGCGCCAATATATAAATACTGTTCAGGATTCTACTGAAAAATACCTTTCCGATGGTATACTTGAGTGACTCCAGGGCGAGGAGTCACTCAAGTAAACAATTACCAAAAGTTCTACACGTAGTTTCGCAGTTAAAACTGCCATCCTCTTACATTCTCAAGCAATCTGGAGCTGGAGCGATGGATGGAAGCGGCCTGATTGGCATCGGTTTTACATCAGTTTGTCATCCGTTTGTCACCGGAGGTCAAACGGATGACACAATTATAAAAAAATAATGCCATACTAATGACAAACGCCGATTCACGTGTTGTCATCCGTTATCAGTCTGTCATCAGATTTTATCAACGTCATCAGTTTGTCATTGGCGAGATGACAAACCGATTACAAACTTATGCCATCATTTTCCAAGCGGGACACTACTTCAGTAGTCGTGTGGTCAGCAAAACGTCTCAAAACCGTACTCCGTGACCTAGTAGTACTGATATCTAACACGTACTTCCAGCGGACTAGTTCGCGTTCCTACAGGTTCGGGTGGTGCGGTGGAAGCTCATACTGCACTGCACTGCAGGAGGTTTGTCCACGACGATGCTGGATGCAGTTCACTGTACCGCAGCTTTTAAAGTACTCTTTAACAAACCAGGTAAAAATACTTTTTGTGGCCGTGCAAGTGCGTCGCTGATATCTTGTGATAAAATACGAAAATACTTTTTTCTCAATATCTCTTAAGGTTGGTGGTGCAGTTCTTTAAGTCAGCAGTTCAGTTTCTAATTTATTCAAATACCATTAATGTACTTGCTTGTAACCGTATCCCCGTGCGATGATTCTACCCTCTCACTGCAGTGAGCTTTCAGGTGGGGGATAACATCATCACACTATGATTCTATCCCCGTGCGATGATTGTACCCTCCTACTGCAGCGAGCTTCCAGGTGGGGGATAACATCATCACATTATGACTGTATCCCCGTGCGATGGTTGTACCCTCCCACAACAGTGAGCCTCCGCCCGGGGGATAAGATCATCGCACTATGATTCTATCCCCACCTTCCCTATTCGCAGGAAAATGTAGTGGACTATACTTTATTGGCAGATCGACTGGGGGGGTATAACCATCGCACTATGATTCTACTCCCCACACATAGAGGATACAATTATCTCGGGGAGGGGGGGGGGTTACTATGATCTTGTTATTATTTTACCTCCCTCTTGAAGGAAAGCCCTATAGGGGTAAGATCATTGTGCGATCATAGTCATTTACACCCCTCCCCACCCCTATAAAACAAGCAGGCCGGCCCTTCCGCCAAACGGAGTTGCCAGCTCCACTTCGCTGCGCCGGCAATTCCGTTCGGCAGGGGCCGGGCCTGCTTGGCCCGCCGGCGGCGATGGTCGGGCCTTCGGCCCGACCATTGCAGTCTTGCGATTTACTGAAGTGCATCATCGAATAAATAATGTGACCGGTAAATCACTTTGCATAATTTGAGTAAACTAAAGCGTCCGGCGGGGGGCCTGCGGCCCTAGAAATTTGATCCTTGGACATGACAAAAGACTGTAACGGGGCAACACCGTGACTACACCCCACCCTTCTGCTTTGCTTAAGAATTAAAAAATAACGAACCCGCGCAGTTTTTGGGTTGTATATTGTTTGTCAAACAGTCCTAAAACTTGACTTTTTGCCATTGTTTTCAATATATCCACCTCTAGGGCCGAAGCAGTGAAAGATACGGCAAATCCGAGGCTAATACCTGATTCAGAATGTGTTGTTTTGGGGGGTACTTCCTGTGACATTTTACGATTGGACGCCTCCTTGTACGTCTTTATGTGCAACGTGGTCATTTTCGCCGTATTTTCGTCGAAAAAAGCACTCTAGCGCCCAAACGGTGCAAGATAGAGTCAAACGGACAAAATTTTCGCCCAGGGCTCTACTTTCACGAGTTACCCCTTAGGAGACCATAAAAAAAGAAATTTTTTTCCTACTTTTTGGACCAACCCCTATTTCTTTGTTACCCCCTTTCACCCCCTTAGGGGTGGTTGCCAGGATTTGCACCAGGCGTTTCGTTGTCCAGGAGTGACCCCTAAGATACCCTGAAATTTGTAGACCTCTAGCTCATCTCCTTCCTCTTACACGGACGACAGACAGACAGACACGAGAGCGGTTGCATAAGCCCGCTTTAATGCTTTTTTAAAAGCAGAAGGGCGGGCTAAAAATATAAGATCATCGTGCAATGATCTTACCCGGGGGTAGGGGGTACATCTATCGTCCGACAGGTAAGGCATTCACCTCTACACTAGATTATCTCCTAAGGGAATCACGGGGGTGGTTTTCCCACAGCGCACTTCGTAAACACCAATACAATGAGCTGTACAAGGTATGTCAGTCCACCCTGGAGCCCCTGGGCTGCTCTCAAATGTATTAAATTTGACTTAACACATTTATTTTGAATTTTCCAGGAACTAACTGACGGTGACAAGCAACCTCCAAAAATCGTTAAGATGGGTGCGACTCGCTGGCTATCTTTCTATGGCGCTGTCAAGGCGCACTCAGAGCAATATGATCAGCTCCACGAACTGTTTAAGAGGGCCGCCACCGCTCAGGGAGCCGACAGAGACAAGTGCCACATGGCGCATACTTTGAGAGACCTTCATGCCGACGGCTCGCACCTGCTCTACCTAGTGTTTCTCCGGCCTATACTTCGTGAAGTGGTTGCTATGAATGTAGCGTTTCAGCGCTCATCGGGGGACATTTTCCGGCTGTACAGTGACCTCAAGACCTTCGTCTTCACCATGGCAAGCAAGGTGGTAAAGCCCGAAGCTATAAGGTAAACCCAGCAGTCTGGTATGCTTCGCCTGACTGAGCTCCAAGCACTGCAGGTGGCTATACAGCGCAGAGAGAACGTCAAGTCCCTCGAGCTCATTAGCTACGGTGACGCGTTCTGGAAGACGGTCGCAAAGCTAACTCCCCGATGAGAAGGTGCGTGCTGTTCAGACGGCGTGCGCCGAGTTCCTCGTCTCCTTCATCCATGAATTGACAAAGAAGTTGCCTTCCAGCGTGGAGAGTGTCGAGAAAATGAGGTGTTTTACGCCTTTCGTCGCCTTGTCCACACGGAGAAGGCCTCAGTTCCGCCAGTTGCCTATGGATATCGTTCGTAAGTTCCTTTTCTTTTTAGCCCGCCCTTCTGCTTTTAAAAAAGCATTAAAGCGGGCTTATGCAACCGCTCTCGTGTCTGTCTGTCTGTCGTCCGTGTAAGAGGAAGGAGATGAGCTAGAGGTCTACAAATTTCAGGGTATCTTAGGGGTCACTCCTGGACAACGAAACGCCTGGTGCAAATCCTGGCAACCACCCCTAAGGGGGTGAAAGGGGGTAACAAAGAAATAGGGGTTGGTCCAAAAAGTAGGAAAAAAATTTCTTTTTTTATGGTCTCCTAAGGGGTAACTCGTGAAAGTAGAGCCCTGGGCGAAAATTTTGTCCGTTTGACTCTATCTTGCACCGTTTGGGCGCTAGAGTGCTTTTTTCGACGAAAATACGGCGAAAATGACCACGTTGCACATAAAGACGTTCAAGGAGGCGTCCAATCGTAAAATGTCACAGGAAGTACCCCCCATAACAACACATTCTGAATCAGGTATTAGCCTCGGATTTGCCGTATCTTTCACTGCTTCGGCCCTAGAGGTGGATATATTGAAAACAATGGCAAAAAGTCAAGTTTTAGGACTGTTTGACAAACAATATACAACCCAAAAACTGCGCGGGTTCGTTATTTTTTAATTCTTAAGCAAAGCAGAAGGGTGGGGTGTAGTCACGGTGTTGCCCCGTTACAGGCTTTTGTCATGTCCAAGCAGCAAATTTCTAGGGCCGCAGGCCTCCCGCCGGACGCTTGAGTTTACTCAAATATATAATATATCTAAGTGATTTACCGGTCACATATAATTTATTTGATTATGCACTTCAGTAAATCGTGGGACTGAAATGGTCGGGCCGAAGGCCCGACCATCGCCGCCGGCAGGCCAAGCAGGCCCGGCCCCTGCCGAACGGAGTTGCCGGCGCAGCGAAGTGGAGCTGGCAACTCCGTTTGGCGGAAGGGCGGGCCTGCTTGTTTTTTTATGATGTCGCTCTTACACTGCTAAGCATTCTCAATAATTTTCAATTTCAACGTACAGCCGATCCTGCATGGGATATGGAAGCTATAGAGACACAATGGGAAAAATTAGGCACTATGTCGATCTCTGACATATGTCCGGGTGAAGATGACCCTGGTCATGTTGACATAGTGGAATTTTGGTCAGGGGTGTGGGCTTTGAAGACTGCAGGAGGAACGCGAGTGTTCGGTGACCTAGCCCGGTATGCCCTCTCTGCGCTGACATTGCCACTCAGCAACGCTGTCGTGGAGAGGCTGTTCAGCGTGATGGCTTTGGTCAAGGACAAAATCAGAAACAAACTGGGACTGGAAATGCTAGAGTCTATTTTGCGTATCCGCACACATCTTCATGTAAGACCCCCATGGTATTATACAATACATTCAGATAAATTTATTTTTAGAACTATGATACTTATTGACTTGTCAATTCACTGCATGTTTTAGGCTCATGGAAAATGCTGCGAGGAATTCGTACCAACAGATGACATGATCAAAAACTTCAACTCCAAGGTCATGTATGGAGAGAGGAGAAGATCTGGTTTACGTCCCACCCCTTCCAGTGCTATTTTTGAGGAAAATCCTGAAGAAATAGACGCCATTCCAGACGCGGGTGGTGATGGTGATATGGGTGTGGAATTCCACATCGGCAACCTGGAAGATAACGCAGTCGTTCCCGAATGGGACGAGATGTTTAACTTGCTGGCCGAAGTAGACGCTGTGCGTGTATGACTTCCCTCCCTGGACTACAGTTTTCTTTTTTAATGTGACTACTAGTCAGCGTATTGTTTAATTTAATTGTTACAAACGAGTCAGTTGTGTTAAAAAGAGTTTTTTTCTAGTTTAATTGTGACAACTAGTCAGTTCATGTGAATAAAACGTAATTTCTTATAAAAAGCATTATTTTTGGTAAAATTTTAAACTGCCCGGTCAAAAGGGCGGAAAATAGGACGGAAACCGTGAAATGGGGGCGGTTTTGGGCGGATCGAGATGGCGGTGGATTGGGGCGGATAGGCCGCCCTCTAGCGGCGGTTTGCCCAAGCGCCAGTCTGGCAGCACTGATCTTAACTTGAAGCTTTTGTTCCGCTCTCTTTTCCTCTACCAAATTCAGCATGTTGATGGAGAAGTTAGTATTAGAAGGCTTTTGGTCAAGCCATACTACATCGTGATGATTGGTTTCTTTTACACAAGGTAGCAGGTCATCATAGCTTGTAGGGACAGAGCATCCTTTTAGATAAACCACTTGGTATTTCCTAAATGCCTGCAAACTTTCTTGTAAGAACAGTTGAAAGACCCTCTCCTTCTCCTCTTCTACAGGTCTTCCTTTTAAGAGCTGTGCGTGTTCTTGACTAGAACAAAAAAAATAAAAACAAGTTTGGAAACATATAACGACAGTGGAATCATTTATTCTACTCCAAAACTCAAAGGCAAATCACACACAGGAACCAAATAGTATGAATATGATAGCAGTAGTTTTACTCAGTGGGGAAAATGGATGTCATTTCAGATAAAGTAAAGAGTGGAAAATGATGACTTACGAGTTCTTTATAAAGTGACAAGCAGGCTGGTAGTTGATGAACCGTGTATGCAGCCCATCAAGCACATTGTCAATTTTGTCCAAGTGCAAAGTAAATTCCTCGGCTGACACACGATCCTCCAAAGCTAGAGGATCCTTCCCTATCTCTTGCACGACATCTACAGAATGGTGAAGGGAGAGGTGCCTCTTCAGATTTAGAGAATAACTCTTTTCTGCATCCACATTAAGGCCACAGTATGTGCATAAGCAAAAGCGGGGCAGCTCCAGTGATTTGGTGAGAGGTCTGATGCCACCAACAACACGTTTTTTCTTTGAGGCAGATAGTTCTGAGTCTGAGTCTAAATCTGTTGTTGGTGCTGCACTGAGGCATGGTAGTTGTTCTTCATCAAACACTGAGGCGTGCACCTCTCTACAGCACTCCTAAGAAATGAGGTGGTCATGAAAATCTCATTGCTCTCTGGTTAGTAACTACTAAGCAGGACAAGGATATTCCAAACTGACTGTGAAAAACCACTCGGTAACAGGGGTCAAATTTAAACGTTCTGAGCAGGTATTCTTGTCGACATAAGTCCACAGTAGTTCTGAACCCGTGGGCAACTTTCGTACTCTCAGAACTTTAACCAGATGCCTTGCCGCACTCCTTTCACTCACTGGTGGATGTACAGAAACACGTCCGACTGAATCCTGGTTTACAAGAGTTATGGGGCCTCCGAGGTACAAGGTAGATGTACGCCAGACCACGTCTCGCGTAACAGGCTTCGCGATATCTCACGAAACACTGTTACGCTGCGACGCGCCTGGCATACATCTACCTTGGCCTGCGGCGCTGACACCAGAGTCGGGTAGAGCAAAAATGTACTCAAAGATTCGGGCCTCCGGCCCGTCAACCCCGTCACTTAGACTAAGCATGCATGGTTGTACATTTTTTCGCTTATTTTCGTCAAAAATACCATCTAGCGTCTAAATGGTCGGAGCTAGAGCAAAACGGACAACATTTTCGTCCAGCGGGCGGACCCTATTTTGATGAGTTACCCCCCAGGAAACCAGAAAAAAAATATTTGTAAGAACAGTCATTTTTGGGACCTGTGGTTTTTGATTTTTCAAAAAACTCAGAAGATAGTGCGGATGATGATGAGGAAGTCCAGAAAACCAAGAAGAGGAAGAGAGTCATTTCCCAAACATATAATACCACCAATCTTACTCTTTACGGATTTGGACATTCTGACTTTGATGAGTTTAAAGACTTGAAAGTCACTGAGAAGTTCCAGTTACCCAGACTTTTCAATCTGCTTTGGGTCTTGCCAAACATGATACCAGGGTTTCATTTCTCTCATTACTTTTATGGAACATTACATTCGATTTTTCTTGTACATGTAGAAGATGCACTCACACTGTCTGCCAATGTCGTGTATGCAGGTCAACCCAAATTATGGTATGCTGCATGCACTCTTAACCGCCATGGATCACTTAGGTGGACTTAATTTTATCAAGTATTACTTTTCCAGGGTGATGATTCCACCATAGGCTACAAGTCTTCTGGAATCCTACCATCTGCAGAAGTGTGGTTCATTCCTTGCATACATGCATTGCTCGAATTTCCTAGGACACAAATGTTTGGTACCCACCATTCAAGGCTTACTGGAATCCAATATTCAAAATAGTAAGTGAACATTTATTAGTGACTTGTTGAGTGTTTTGCTGTTGCCGCACATTTTAAAAAAAAATGTACATTTATTGAGCAGGTTGTGCAACACCCAGGTCAAATGGTTGTTCTCTATCCAAACACTGTGCATTACGGACTGAATTTAGGTTGTGTATTTGTGATTAAGTTTAAATATTCTGCCTTATTTACTCTTACTTTATTTACTAAATTTTTAAATAAGTTATTACTGTTGATTAGGGAGAAATTTTGCCGAGGCAATCAATTTTGCTCTTCCCTCCTGGATTCCATGGCACGTAAGTGCTCATGTCTGTAAGTTACAGTTCTACCCCCGTATACATTCGTGAAACTTGTATCTATGATGCAAAATGAACTTATCTTCTCGTAAATAGATGTTTATTATCAATCTATCATCATATTTTCTACAGTCCTAAACAGATACACATCCCGATGAAACCGTTTCTTGCTGCATACAGGCCTGAACTGTTAGAGGATTTGGAGCATGGGAGGCCTATAACGACCCCTATCTATGTAAGAGGCATGCAACTTCTTGCCTCTGAAATAGAAAGGAGGCAAGGTATTTTAGATTATCCGAATTGCTTTCAGATACTGTTAAAGAGAACTCTGGCTCCATTGGAGAGCTCTTGCTAGAAATTGTACCTGACTTTCATGCTTGTTGTGTAGACTTTCCATTCTTAAGTGTTTGGCATTTCAACAGTGTGGAATAAAACTACCTGAGAGTGAAACCCACTGTAGTGCGACACATATGTCAGATCTTCTTCAAAGTGTGCTTATTTATCTTTTTATTTTTTTCTTGTCATTCAGAGACATCGCGACACTTTGGATAAAGACCCAGGCCATCGAGGAAGCAGGGAAAATTTAAAGTGCTGTCCCTTAAAGCAGAATGACCCTGCACCTTCCAGCCACTGCACAAACATGGTAAATGACAAGAAAAAGGCCCCACGGTGCAGGATGAGTCTGTGCCGCCCTCAGGCACAAAGAAATGCGCTCTATCAAAGTGTGCCATGTGGTACAACACTAAACAAGAGATGTTGAAGCATTAACGCATGTGCGGGCATCACACAATCCATTACTTACAGTCAAAACGTTTATGAACAATGTAAACGAGCTGTTCCAGTAGTAGAATAAGTTTTGTCCGTATTAAGTTTTTTATTCACTTAACGTACGCATTGTTTTACATTGCGTTATTTATGATTGTTGCAGTAATTTCTCTAATCGGTGGCTTTTTCTCTGTAACTCCCTTAGGAGATAGTACTCAACAGCCGTAGGGCCATTATAGTAATTGTAGTATTTCGGAGCTGCTTCAATTGATCCTAATACAAGAAAGAACAAGAAATCACTGTGGTGCAATTACTTGTTATTTCTGAGTGCATACTTGTCATGTATATTATTTTCAGCTGTTGCTAAAAAGAACTACTCTGAATGAAAAATTTGAAAGAGTGTGCTCTAAAGCTAGTCCATTTTTAGCCGACTCTAATCATATTGTTATTTTGGTACTATATATTAAATTAATAATGTGCTGTAAATGCTTCAATTTTGTTAACCAGTTTCAACAAAAGCTGAACTCTTAAATGTTTGAATAAAAAATATTGTAGTTACTTTGCCTGGGACTAACTGTCAACATCTGAAGTATAAATACCTAGAAGCCACAGAGACTCTGCAAGATATTTGTTTGGGGAAATACATTGCTCGGTTGGTAGCTTAAAACCCTGCACTGCACTTCCTCACTCTGCTGACTAGTATTATTTTATTTAAATTTTAGTCTCACTATTACATTAAGGAGTTTTGGATTGTTGTGAAATCTTAACTACAATGTGCCATTGTTGTTATCCTCATTACAAAGAACTCATCAGGTAACATGTATCAGACTACACCTCAAAATTCTTATTTTGTTTATAGGTGATAATATTATTGTAATTTTTGTCAATCTGAATTTCACCTTTTATCCCTCAGCCAATCAATTCAAAATGTATAGAGAATCTCGTGGCAACGTGTAACCCCTAGATACTGAGTTTATTAAACGGATGCTAAGCAGTTGGGGAAAAAAAGGACAGTGACTCTTTTCTGAAAGGCAATTGAAATGACACACACCTGAGTCCACCTTCAATACTTTAAGGGAACAAGTACATCAATTACTCTCAACTACAATATATTTGGTTTCTATCTATTGTTTTGCAGCAAGATGATAAGTCATCAGAGTGAAAAGGAGTGAAGAGGCCTCGAGCCAATGCAATGCACCGAAAAACCTTTCGTTCTCCCTGAAAAAGAAGAAGTAGACTACAAGCAGTGTGATGTGTAAGTTTAATCCTTTAGAAGCACAACTGACTGGTGAGTGAGAGGAGATTCTGGTTCAGCAAAGTCGGCTGGTAGCTCCTCCTGGATTACTTAGTTAACTCCCAAGTAGAGACCACTGAATAAATATTTTTCCACCGCTCTCTGTCCTCTTTATTCTGTCTCTCATTGTCTATGTGTTTCAGAAATTCACAAATTTCAATATCCAAGCACAGAAACCAACCCAATCAGAAGCACTTCAAGCACAGAAGTCCTTCTGAAGAGATAGAAAATGATGGCCTCCAGAGACACAGCACTTGAGCTGAAAATTAACCCAAAAGAGGCCTTCAGCAGATTTCAGGTGGGCACACAAATTATTGTTGTATGTCGACGGTGTGTGGTCAAGCAGAGATTGCAGAGGTACCTCTGCCACTTGATTAGAGAACACTATATTCTTCGGGTAACACTTGAGCTTGGCAGCGGCAACAGTGGAGTATGGAGGAATTAGAAGAGAGCTATTACCAACAGCTGTATTACGAAGAGTTTGGTAGTCGTTCTTAGAGCAACCCATTTCTACCAAGAGGCTGAGAGCCTGCTCTGGAGTGCAGGTCTTCTCTGTTGGCTTTTCTTTCAGAATCCTATCTGCAAGGTCTGGCTGTTTGATAAGAAGACTGTAGGCCTTGGCAGACTTGTGCTTTCCTTGTGAGTGGAGAACTCTTTCCACAGCATAAAAGAGTGCATCATCTGGGGTGTGCAA
>NW_026267490.1:73047-74724 GCF_000697945.3 Frankliniella occidentalis
CAGAGTATAATTATTGACATCACAGAACTTGGTTGTCCAAAATTGGATAAACTCCCTAAAGTTGGTGTGCGGTCACACTGCGTGGAACACTTCATGTTCCCTCTGCACACATGTGCAGCTCTAAATGCTAAACGAATTGGGCTTTGGTATGAATTCCAAATGGAATAGCAGTGTTCTTTAAAAAATCAAAAAAATAATAAAAACGAATAAAAGTTTGAAAAGCCACTAAAAATGTTTTTTTACACTGTATGTGTTTTGCGAGAGTGTACTCGAGTGAAAACAAGTTGAAACAAGTTCATTTTTTTAGTTCTTTAGTTTGCCGTTCGCCCGATAGGCGGCGCTAGTGGCGCCACTCGATTAGTATATAAGGAGACGGTGGTGCGAGGGTCAGACATCACTTCTGTCTGTCTTGTCGCATAGTCAACATGGCATTCAAACGATTCTCTGACTTTGGTCTACCAGCCGCAAAGCGTGGAATGGATGATGGAGATGGTCCATACCCACCTGCCTACCTCCCTCCCACCCCTGAAGTTGCAGGTTCTGCCCCTGCTGGTCTAATCTCATTTGATTTGGATGCGATTTGCAACAATAATGATCAATCGATCACTCCTGATGTGTTGCTTCAGCTAGGATTGGCTCCACTCCAAGTGAGTGTCCCTGTTAACCCTACTGTGGTGTCAGAATTTCCTCTTGAGGCTGACTATAGAGATTTTGCTCTCACAAAAAATAGTTCAAAACAAATAAGAATTGGAATGGATTGCAAAGATTTCACTCCCTACATTTTGTTGATGGGAGATTCTAATTCCAAAGGTAATAGGCCATGGATAAGAATGTCAGTGGAAGAATTCAATGTGCTTATATCCGGAGAAGTTTTCAATCACATGAAAAATGGCTTAAATTCAAAAACAAGTTGTGATCGGCTCCCTATTGGTGGGCTGACACTTAGTATTAAAATTCATGAAAAGAATAAAAGTTTGACCACAGTATGTGTTGAACGTCAAAATGTTCCACTAAAAATTTATCTTGGTGCTAGCTCTTGGGAAATGTTGCATAGAGCAGAAAAAATCATGAATCACAAACTCAAATCCATACAGAGTTTGAATATCAAAGCACAACAACATTTTTCTAACATGCTTTTGCAATGCAAAAATTATTGTGTGCAATCTGGTACTAAAACTAATGATGAGCTTATCAATGAGGGATTCAATCAACCATCTTGGTTCCCTACTAATATCAAAGATGAATTGATTTGCTTTCACTTTGATTTTTTGAAGGAGAAGCTCTTGAGCACCATGTAATTACAACAAAACACATTTTTTTATAAAGACATAAAAACTATTATAATGATAAAACCAAAGACAAAATATTCTTTTAGTTATCTTTGTTGTGTATCAAACTAATCATTTTACGATTCTCTGAGCGGGGAAAACTTGAGTTAAAGTTCTCCCCAAAATACACAAACTCCGGTAATTTATCCAACACTACCCTAGTAGCACAGAATTGTCGTACGACTGTCGGACAACAGTAGAAAAAAGATACGAACTATCGGTGCGATATACGAAATGAGAAAAATGATTCTATCGGTATACTATCTTTTTTCCTCGAAACGAAATTCTTTATCGGCCAGCTATCGTAATGGAAGCAAAAAACCACTGTTGTGGATTCGCTCAGGAATCG
>NW_026267490.1:75149-76600 GCF_000697945.3 Frankliniella occidentalis
TTGCATGACCAGGCTGCATGAGCTGTAGGACAAGTTGATCTCATACACAACTTACCATCAGGGTTTGCCCTTCCTGGGCGCTGCGGGGCCGTCGGCGCCCTGCCTGCAGCCGGGTTAAGTGGCGCCATGCGCGGTGGGGGTGGGGCGCACCCCTGCACGGGTGGCTGTTTGACAGGCGTACTGAAGTCCATGGGTGCACCAGCCTCGAATGATAGAAATGGGAGCTCCAACTGCAGAAGAAGAAAAAAGTAATTTATCTTTCAAAAGAAGGAGGAAAAAAAAAAAACATTTGGAAAATTACTTACATTGCCTGCTCCGTACATTATGTCATGTTCGCCCGTGGTAGCCCCGGAGAGCACGTCATCATCCCGTAATGCAGCGGCAAGGGGGCAGTCCTGGAAAAAACAAAAAGTTATGAGACACACGCACCTCGATAAGCTGTAGTGCCCGTACACCACCCTGGCGCTGCCCTCCCTGTCGGCCCTGCGCAACCTCGAGGAGTACCGCCCGCCCACACATACACCACCAGCTCCACCCTGGCGCTGCCCTTCCTGTCGGCCCTGCGCCACCTCGACATGTACCGCCCGCCCACACATACACCGTCAGCTCCACCCTGGCGCTGCCCTCCCTGTCGGCCCTGCGCCACCTCGACAAGTACCGCCCGCCCGCCCACACATACACTCACACACAGCTATGACCTAAATGCACACTTACATCTTCTTCCTCCACGGTGGTGGAGAGCTCGAGGTCCATCATAGCAATATCCACCGCGTTGTCGGAGCCACAGCCTGACGGTGCCTGCAGCATAACCGAGCAGTTACATCCGCTCATGTCATGGCTCGCCCCGCAGCACATATCTTTAGGATCGCCTATGTCGTTGCTGGGGCCACACATCTCCAGCGCCTCGCCAAGTGCTGATCCGCATGATGATGGCGGCGTGCAGGGCTGCCCACCAACCGAAGTCTCGGCAGGTGAACACGGCGGAGTTGCTGGGGTGTAGCTAAGCCAGGAGGTATCATGATCTGCGCCGGCGCTCTTGGCTTTGCACCCAGTGCAGTTGCTGCTGCAGCTGCTGCTGCTGGTGGTGGAGCTGTCGCTGCTACTGCTCCTGCATTTGTCGCAACTGCAGCTGCTGTTCCTGCTGCTGCTGCTACTGGACTCTTCTCCCTGCGGGCAGGGCGGCGGCGGTGTTGTCGGCACGACCTCCATGCTCTCTTCCTCCTCCTTGGTTGACTCCTGCAAAAATAAGAGAGTTTACGGACGGTCCCTCCCAGCTGAGCGCCAAGCGGCGACGGGCAGTGACCTTGGTGCGTACGGCGGGAGGGGAGAGAGTCTGCATCCGAAACAACTGCCGCCCCGGTGCGCTCAGCGCGCCGAGCGTCAATGGAGGCTGTGTGCGAAACGAGGGGAGAGGGTCTGCATCCGAAACAGCTGCTGGCTCGCTGCGCTCA
>NW_026267490.1:81120-92115 GCF_000697945.3 Frankliniella occidentalis
GCTGAATATGGCTGAATCAGCAATTGCGAGCTAATCGCGTTTTTACTCAGATGTACCCAGGTAACAGCAATGTGACCTCAGCCCTGCCTCAGTTAACATTTTATCCCGGGTCAATGATGCGTAGTCCTTCACATCATTTTATTGTTACTATTTTGCTTATTTGTAAGTCACACTGCAGTTATTACCACAAAGCTCATATATTTTATTCATATTTTGTGCACACTATCTATATTAAAATTACTTTTGAATTAATTTATCTTATTTTCCCATCTAGGAAAGTGTTTAGTGGGGGAATTGTGCCATTACTGAAATCTGCAGATCTGGAAAGGCAAACTGACTCTTTCATATGTACATGCAGCTTCTTCCACAAGGAATAATGGGAAAGCTAAGGTCTACTTTTCTTAAAAATGAAGTTCCTGGAATAGAATAGACTGAACTTTCATCCAGGATATTAACAGCTGTACTGTAGTTAATTATCTTTATTCCAGATACAATTATGATCACTTATCCATTATTTTTTTATTAATGCTTGCAATGTACTATGTCTCCTTTATAAGATTTAATAAATTGGGGTAAGGATGTTCAACAACATTTGCTGACTTGTGATGTGGCAGTCTTATTTCAAGAATTTCATGGATCACATTCTCACAGCATCTTTTTTGAAAGGGCGGGGGAAGACTTACTAGGTACAGCTTTCAAAATGCTACTGTCATGTAAAAGTTCTTTGCTGTCCTGATCCATTACTTTGTCTTGCAGCCTGTCAGCTCCGTTACTTGTCAACTTTCCCTAGGGGTTTCAAGAATTGTCAGAATGTCAACATCCAACTTGCCTTGCAGTCACATTTCAAAGAAGACAATGAGCTTTATAACTTGCAAGCATTCTGTGGATGGCTATCGTTAACCAAGTGCCTGGACAATGATTACTATAAGAAGCATGTACATGAGTCTGCAAGACAGCCTCAGGTAATAATAGCTCTCCTTAGATCATACTTCTTAATGGAAAAGTGAAGATCCTTTGAGGAAGGCGGAAGACTCTTGGTAATAATGTTACTCCCAAAGTTTTCTAAAAACTATGTTACTAATTAATTGAAATTTCTGTCCTCAGCTTCACTGATATGTGAGCCACACATTTGAGGACTGACTTTGGCTTGGACTTGGAAACATTGTAAATTTGCTGCAACCACCTTTTCAAGTGGCACTCACTAATGCAAATTTACAACTGCTCATAGCACAAGGAGTTCTCTTATAACACACCTAAGTGAATGAGAACTTTACACAGGTATGTGACAAATACATCTAGCTATGAAATTACTGAGGTAAACAACTCTTCATGAATTGTTTTATTTTGCTGTGAGTTGGCATTTCCAAGACATTTGATGGTGTTCCCTCAGCCAACCTGTTTAATTTTCTGCCAAACAGCTGGATCCGTGATGGAAACCAATTACACTCTCTGCAGCTGCTTATTGGTCTCAGTGAAAGCTACTCATCACATACATACTTCTTTTCAAATGGTTGCATTGTAAGTTTGATCTCCTTACATCTCTCTCCAAATTTGCAAAGGTTTCAGTCAAACATCCCCACAGTTTTCCAGATTTCCTGGGACATTATATCCGCTGCCTTTAAGTGTGGTCATTATTAGCAATTTTGGAAGAGTAATATTTTCTGATAAATTTGTTGCTAGAACTGTCTGTTGTACTTTCTCTTCTGACTGCTAAAATGTAAAATCCTACTCCTGTTTTTTTATTTTTGCATTTAGTTCCATTGAGTACTTCTCAGTTGTCCAAAATTCTGAAGCAAATAAGTTAGACTGTTTTACTGGATAACAATTTATATCTGTCAAACTAACTACTTTCACACATTTTGTTTTCAGAAATGCAGTTGAAGCCCATTGAGTACTATGCAAAGAAGATGTTCCACAAGATGTCATGAAGAATTATTAGAAATTGAAGCAACACCCGGTAACATATTCTTGTAAGTTTCACGTGACACCTTGCTCATACACAGTTATCCAAATTTTTATTTTCATGTTGGCAAAGTCTTCAAGAGATTTCCTATGTACTTACTCTTTTTGATTTGTTTGTGCTGAAATTTGCATTGCTCCTCGTTTTGTGATGTGCATTATAGAAGATGGATTAATCTCCTCGTACTTCTAATGGTTTGTTTGCTACTAGAATGGATTGTTCTTCAAGCAATATCAAACTTGTATTGTATTAGATCCAGATCAAGGGTTTTTGTTTTATTGTGGGTGAAAATAGAAGTGCTGCTTCTGATTGGATAGTGACTAAGAGCTAGGCTAATCTTACAACTTGCCATCATTGTGAGTATAACACGACTTGTGTTCTTTGTTCGATTGTGTAACGGTTTGAAGGTTTAATTACCATCGACTGGAAATACACTATTGACTGAGGATACATTTAATGAGACGGTATTCTTCCCTGATTGCTGTGATGGTTTGAAGGCTTCATTGCTTTCGACTGGCAACACACACTCATGGTGAGCGAATATACCTTTCTCTTTTTTGTACTCTGCATTTTGCTAGATTTCTGCCAGCTACAACTAACTCTGTCTTATCACAAATTTTGTTTTATCTCCTTCAGTGTCTAAGTATGCACATGGTAACCAGCCTCACTGATTGAAAACTCAATTTTATAGTCAGTTTAGCTCATATTTTTATATTCTCCTAATCAACCTCATTCTGCCACAGTACCGAACTGGTTCGAGTTGCAAGAGAGTTACTGACTTTGTGTGAGAGTGCCCCAAATCACTGAAAATCCTTCGGGGTAACCGGCGATAGGCACACACACATTGGTTTTTTGGCAACTAGTGACATGCATGTGGGAGACATCTCCTTCTGTGCTTTAAGTTACTAAAAGCCTATAGAACCTCTTATCCTCTTCCTATGCTTACGTTACTGAAAGCCTTTTAGGCAACCAGTGGCAGCATGTTTGAGGTGCTTTACAAAAAATTCAGTTGCTAAATCTCTCTTTGCTTTTAGAGCCTTGTAGGTGAAAGTTGCAGATATGGGGTTGTATACTAATTGTAAATGTAAATTACAATTCTGATCACAGGCGTTTTGTGGTTGTATGCTTTTCCAACTGAGTTTTTGGTCTTTGATTTGAGGCTAGTGTCTTGGCATATTTTCTTCTGAGCAGCTAGTTGGGCTTGGTTTAGAGTTTGAGCTTGAACTCTATTTGTGTTTATTATTATTGTTATCTATTTAACAAAACAGGCCCAAGGAGCATTTGCTAGGTAGTGGGCAGATACGTATATGAAAACCTGCTGACAGAAGTTGTTCGTTATTGCCATCATTTAACTTTCTATTATACAGCTACATTAAAACACTCCTTATAGTATGTGTAGATCCCATCAGTGTAGGAAAGTGTTTGGTGTGTCAGTTGGTCCTTATCACTATTATCTGCACCTCTGTCAGTTGCCAGTGTGTTATGCAGTTTTCCACATGTAAATGTCTAGTTATCAGTATAGAAGGGAAGTTGTTGATTCTCCTATTTATTTCAGTATATCTTTGCAGAATTTCTTTCTACATATATTACTCTGACACTTTATACTTTTCTTCATATTAATCATTGTTTCTGTTTGTTTGCTTTCTTCACAGGTATTGTTGCGTCAGGACTACAATTATTTCGAAATTGAACTGTCCATTTATTAATCCAAAGATGTGAACAAGAGATCTCATGAAACTTGGTTCCCTAGTGTGTGATCTCACACACAACTTGTTGACTCTGCTTTATGAGTTGTGGTTGGATGTGTTTCTGTTGATGGATTGACTGTAAGTTGAAGATATACAAGATTACTATTTGAAGTTATACTTTATTGGACACTTCTTTTACTCTCATTTTCTCTTCCTGATAGGTACCAGTAAGGATATCAACTCGTAACTCATTGGCCAAATGATTACCGTCAATGGAATATTCAAAATTGGATGTGTTTTGACTCAGTATGCACTGCACTTTTGGAGGAACTCTGAAGAAGTTTAAAATCATTTTTTCTAAGTTTGAAATCTAGCCGGATTTAATAATATGATGCAGAGAATAATTGTACATGGATCAAATCAGTTCAATTTCAGATGGATTTGAAGGGAACAATCCTCGTTCCTTACAGCTTCTATGAAATCTTACTACTTATTCATTAGTATGTTTGTTGTGTTGGTATTGTTCCTACTGCGTTCTTACTTCAAGAATATTAACACTCTCTTACTCTCATTGAAGTTGAAAAACAGGTCTTTAGTGTCTTGTACAAAATATCTACTGGACAAATTTGCTTTCCAAACTTGATCCAATATCTGCCATTTTAAGGACAATACATTATGAATTTGGATTGCGACTTTGATGGATGCATGAGGGTAAAACGGTGAATTGTGAATGTGCATGTGCTGTTAGTTTGAAAAATGAAATAAGTGGATCTCTGTTGGCTTGTCGTGGGTGAGCGTCATGCAATCCATATTCATAATGCAGTTTGTAAGGATTCGAAGCATCAGTGATTTTTCAGTATAAGTAATTAACGGTTGCTTTTCAAGCTCTGTCAATTTTTTCATAAAATCATTAATTTCTTACTGTTTCACTTAAGTAAAAACGCAGCTGTTTAAAATTTACATGATGAAAAGGCTTGGAAATGGTTGATTGCCTGAAATCAGTGTCACTGAATTTTAACTTAATTTTCAATGTAATCCCTTGTTTTTGATTCCTCTATTAAAATGTGTGTGTATGATTGGACAAAGAATCAGAATGGGGGCTTTCAAATTTATTGACAGTAATGGCTGTAATAGAGAGCTTTTATCTCCCAAAATGCATTTTTGGTACATTTGTCAATAACATTAGTTTCTGAGCCACTGTAGGTGTTGGGATGGAACCTGAGGGTACATTTCTCAACACAAAGGATGGCTTAACACACTAACAATATCAAAATGCCATGAACTTTACTTTAAAGAGGTCCCAAATGTGATCTTTTATTCTGATAGAATATCTTCCTTTAAAGTTAATACGCAGGATTTCTCCGGAAAAAGTGGTGATAAGAAACTGGTCGATAGCTTCTTTGTTTCAGTTCATCAAGGACTACATCTAGATCAACACAGAAGTTTTACTGAATTTTGAAAAACAAAAATTATCTTTTATTCAGAGTAAAAACATATTTACAAAGTAACTTCTTTCTGCATAATTTTTCAAAATTCAGTAAAACCCCTATGCCAATCTGTAGTCCTTGATGAACTGAAACTTCATCAGGTCACCAAATTTTTCTTACAATTTTTTTTTTTTAAGTTTGTACAATTCCCTGGCGTAAACTTTGTGCATTCAAAACTTTGATAACCCTCTTGAATGTTTTAGTCTATCTGTTGCAAGTGCTGCCGAAGAGCTGGCTGAAGTAATGAAAGTTTTGTTTTATTATATATCACTGAACTAGGCAGTTCTTGTTGCACAACTGCTTTAATGTGCGCATACACACTCCTGACACTGCTCTCACCTAATGGGAGAAAATAAAAGAAGTATGCTGTATTTTAAGAACGTTGTCAACAAGTTATTGAAATAAATGTTTACTTAATCAATCGTCTTGTTTGCTTCCTCTATCCATTGTGCTGAATTCCATTCCTGTTTGCATAGTAAATGTTAAATCTTAGTTTTCGTTCCAGCAGTGTATACATTAAATTTTTATTTCCTGTTTGATAAATGATTAAAAAATAAATAATGTTATCAAGTCTATTATTCATCTTTTTATTTGTGTACCACATAGGGCTTGCCCTTTCTATCCAAAACTTCACAGTATTCTACCAGATTTTAATAATAAATACATCACATCGGAATCAGAGGAGTAACGTCCGTACGTTGTAACTGCGAATTGCAATATATAGCATCGGTTATGTGGCAGGGATCATTTCGTGACACCTTTTCTCTCACGCGGGAAGGATGAGAAATGTGTAGTACTCCGTCTGGTGCTTCCCCCACGCACGATACACGTCAGGTATGGAGTGGCGTGGCGTGGCATGATAATAGCTTACTCACGACCCCTACAATCATGTGACATAATCTGCAGGCGCGCGTTTTCAAACTTCTACATAATCTATCGGAAGGTCAGTTCGGAGCGAACAGTTCTGCTGAGGTCAGTTCCTCAGACGGTCAGTCGCTGTGCACCCCAATGCCCTCATTGAACAGGAACTGTAATTCTTCAATAACAGGATGAAAAGCAGCAGTATTACCAAACAGTTTCCTGTTTGTAGCCCGCCCTTCTGCTTTGAAAAAGCTATCCAGCGGGCTTATGCAAACGACCTCGTGTCTGTGTGTCTGTCTGTCTGTCTGTCTGTCTGTGTGTCTGTCTGTGTGTCTGTCTGTCTGTTCCACTAGAAGGAGATGTGCTAGAGACTTCAAATTTTCAGGGAATCTTAAGGTTCACTAATAGAAAACGAAACGCCTACGGCAAATCCTGGCAACCAACCCTAAGGGGCTGAAAGGGGGTATCAAAGAAAAGGGGGTAGGTCAAAAAAGTCAGCAAAAAATATTTTTTGTATGAGCTCTTAAGGGGTAACTAATCAAAGTAGAGCCCTGCGGGCGAAAATTTCGTCCGTTTTGCTCTATCTCTCACCGTTTAGGCGCTAGAGGGAGTTTCTATCACGAAAGTGGCCCAAAAATGAACATATTAATTTAAAAAAATATTAGATGGTCTCCTAAGGGGTAACTTGTCAAAAGTAGAGCCCTGTGGGCGAAAATTTCGTCCGTTTGGCTCTATCTTCTATCTCTAACCGTTTAGGCGCTAGGGGGTCTTGTTTGACGAACATAAGTTAAAAATTGCTGTAGTGAACAATTAAATGTAAAAGAAGGCCCAAAACCGCAAAAGAGGTAAGAAACTCCCTCCCCCCACCCCAAAAAACGTTTTCTAAGCAGAAGGGTGGGTTGTAGTCGCGGTGTTTCACCGTTACATCCCTTTCTCGTGTCTACGGGGCAAATTTTAAGGACGACGGGCTTTGCGGGCCGAAGGCTCGTTACATCATTTGATTATGTTCTACAGCAAATCGCGTGACAGAAATGGTCGGGCCGCAGGCCCGACCAATGCCGCCGGCAGGCCAAGCAGGCCCGGCCCCTGCCGAACGGAGTTGCCGGCGCAGCGAAGCGAAGCTGGCAACTTCGTTTGGCGGAAGGGCGGGCCTGCTTGTTACTAAAGAATATTGAAGTTACAAAGATGTTCTCCAATGCACCTAAAAATTTTCCTGGTAAAATGGGGATGTTACAGTATACAGGGCCTAGTTCAGTGTCCCCACCATGAGCCATCAGGGAATTGTCTGGAACAAAATCATTATACTGTAAATTCAAGGGCAACACTAATTTGTCTCCAAAGTTTTGAGAAAGATCTCTCCACAGTGTACCCTGAGCGATATTTGAAACATTGTTATTTTCATTGTTTAAAAAATCCATGTGGCTCAGAATTTCCTGCAACACACCGGGGAACTCAAGAAATTCTTTCAGTGTATGGCGAAGAGGAACCATTTGGCCATACACACGTACTTGCTCAGGAAGCATAACACCACCCCTTCGTACAATTTCATTATTGCGCTGGCCCATGAAATAAGCAGTTGGCTTCAAGGAAGGACATGTCTCAGATAAAACAGAGAACCTCTGATGTTCTGTAGCTAAGTGGTTAAAAGGGTTTCTCATGACAGAAAACATTTGTCTTACAGCAGTTTTATCCTCCTCGTGCCCTTCAACATTATTGAAAATTCTTTCAACATGAGTCTGTATAATTTCCAAATGTCCCGCCATCAAAAATTCATCTACGCAATTTAAAACAGTATCAACAAGGCCCCGGTTAACATGAGGTAAACTATACAGCTTTGATACAAATCCTAACACACCACCACAATACGAGTCTACAAATTGTGCAATACCTGGTTCATGGTCAGGATGGTTGACACCAGGTTCAGGATCATTGTTGATTTCCTGCTCAGCAATCTCCTCTTCACCTGGCATGTCAACATCCAATAACTGATTTACTTCTTGTACAGCTTGAAGTGGGTGGTCCTTGCGCAGGTGGTGTGCTAAGGAATTTAAGGAGTCAAACCACCTCCCCCCACAGTGAGGGTTTGGCTGCCTACACCCATATGATGACAAACCTGCTGACACAATAGCAGAATGTTCTGTACGCAAGTGACCCAAAAGATCTTTGACTGTTGGGGCATGGTGAACACAGAAAAGACAAAGACACATTATCAGTTTTAATTGCTGAAAAATAATCAGCACTGATGAAAAAAGTAAACAACTTGTTAATATTTAACAACAAAAATCTCTTTTAAGAAAAAACAAAATTAAGTTTCTTGACAATTCAAGAGAAATTAAGTGAAAAAACACTTGAGTTACACACGTCTCTCTTTCTATGACTACTTTAATTGTCTTTTAAATGCACCAAGGGTAGTCTCATACCCTGGACTCATCTTGTCAGAACTGTAAATAATCTTTTAAACTTCTCTTTGAAGAAAAAGCCACGTCTGTTCACTTTCAAGCGGGTACCAAGCATTCAACACTTGGAAAGCTTTGAAAGCTACGTCCACAGCTTGGAGCGGTCCAGGAACAGTATATAATATGCCATTAATAGACACTTGACAATGCGTGAAGTTCAAAAGGGTTGGCCCACAAATAACAACTAATGGCTGACACTTTAGATCTAGCTTTGCCATGTGTTTTTGGCGGTCGTCAAGCCTTTGTTTAACATCACTGTCATCCTGCAAAAATAAATAACTGGTTAAGGGAGATCTTCCAAAAGTGTAGTGCAAAAATAGTATAAATCAGTATAGAAATCTTAAAAATTCCTACAGAATACATTGATAATTGCAGTGGAGTGAATAAGTACAACATATAATTGCCTTAACATGCAAGATGAAACCATCACGTGATTCAGCTAGACTGGGCTTCCAGAACTTTTTGGGACCATCACTCTTGCCGGATGGAAATTGGACTGATGTATTAGTTTTGAAAAGTGATGGAAGTAGCATCAAGTGCAGAATAATTTTAGCATCTGAATAATGTAGAAGAGATAAACCAACCCCCAATTAGCAAACATATCTATAAACAATAGAACATTTTATACAATAGAATGCCTACTTTCTGTGATGTTTGATGAGCCTTGCAACTTTGCCAAAGTTTCTTTAGCAAACTGATCCTTTGTCGACTGCAAAGCACAAGCAAAAATTGCCTCCTCAATTGTTGGCCATACAGCAAAAAGACAACCAGTCTTATCAGGAAACAACCTTTCAAAATCAGCAACTAGCTGTAAACGGCGAGATATAAGATTATTACATCAAGGATCCTAAAGTAGATAAAGAAAAGAACAGTGTGTAACTCACCAACTGCCAGCCTGCCTTGTCAGTAAGGACTGGATATTCTCTATAATATGGTGCAATGTTATTCTCCTTTTTAGATTTGGGGCGAGGATACAACAATTTTACTCGGTCCTGATAGATTGTTTCCCAGTGGCGAAGTACTTCTGGCCAGGGAGTGCGATTGAACCACGCAAGGCTCTGCTGCCTTTCCTCAGAAGTGTACGCTAGAACAAGATTAATAAAATATCAATACAAATTTCTGTCAAATAAAGTAAAACCACCTAACAGATCTTAATTTTCATTTTATAAAGAAGCAACATACTTTTTCCAGATGTAGAAGGTGGCTGATTAGCAGCAGTGCGCCTGTCTGACTGACATGACCCTGAGCCCTCCTTAAATTTTGATTTTAAATTGTTATATTTGTCAACTAACTTTCCAGACACTACTCTCCTTGCATCACAGTAAAAGGTTGCTAGGTTTTCATCTGGCAGCACATCAACTAATTTCTGAGCAATTAAATGAAGCTGTTGAAGGGACAGACTGAAAAGTTAACAAAATAAGTACAAATAAATTATTCAAATCATGAATCCACCTCAGGTAGGTAGCCAAGACGAAAAGTCAAAACAATAATCAACTAAAACATAGTGACTTACTGTCGAGAAATTTTGAGAAGAGACTGCGACACAGGAACATCCACAACTCTATTCCTCCAATCTCCGTCTGGTAACAGTTCTTTTTCAAGTTTAGAAATAAAATGCTTACAGAGACTATCCTCCTCTAGAGCAGCTTTTACATCCTACAACAAAACAAAAAAAAACATGTAAGCAACAAGAGACATTTTAAATAACTATTCAAACACTACTAAACAACTGCTACAAATCATTTCGAATAGTATTTAACATGAGGAAGGATTGAAACGCTTCATACTATTGCAATTAATTTAAAATAGTTTTCCCAACAGAACACCCAAAAACTAGTCCTACTCACCAGCGTCTCCAAAGCACTTGCAACTAAAGTGTCCTCTAGAACAATGTTTGCGTATTTTCTCTTTCCGGGAGCTTCTTGCAGCACTGCTGGTGCAGCCTCAGCAGAGGAGCAGGACCCTTCATCATTGTACACACATGATAGAGCGACCAAGCTGCCAAGCAAGGGTGAAGGCAAGTCTGTCGAAGAGGAATCAGATGGGTTTGCAGGTGGGCTTGTTTCAGTCGGCCATGACCCATCTGAATCTGCCACCAACACAACCTGGAGAGTAGACCCCTACAAAACACAAAAATAAAAAAAAATACCATCAAACTGTTATACTAATTCTTATGCAACCTGGAAGTCTACTCTACGGATTGAATACCCACCTGACTTAATGTTTCCTTTAATTTACGAAGCTCCTTCAAAAACTTTAGGCGTCGGCCAAGCTTGGTGAGGTAGGGAGCAAGGTTGTCATTGTCTAACTCCAGGAATGTCTCTGCATCAATCTCTTGATCTGTTAAACAGAGACGAGTTGAACAGAACAAGTTACTTCTGTGGGAGCTGGAGAAGGTTCGTCAGTATTACTGATGCCTACACCCACCTCGGAATATCTCCACAAGCTCCGAGAAGCCCCATTCGACGAGCAAGTCATCGACGACGATGTGCTCCATCTCGAATCCACAACCAGAATGCTTGTGACAACGATCAGATGGTTGA
>NW_026267490.1:92165-93038 GCF_000697945.3 Frankliniella occidentalis
ACAGGGCCTACAGGCTGACTGTAAACCTTCTTTGGCATTGCTCTAGCAACCGAAAGTTATTAAGTAGACATGCTGACCTGGAAACATATTATAATGTAACTTTAGCTCAGTACAAGAAGCAAAGTGAAATGAACCAGATCAAACCTTTTGTTTGTGACGATATCTGCTTTGTCAGGAATACAAAGATATTTCTCCGTACTTGATGCATATTACTATAGACTTGTCCATGGGACGGAAACGCTGACTTGAACCTATAATATATGAAACTTTTACAAATAAATATGTACAAGCAATAATATAAATACGATAAAAATGTAGGTAAATTAATAATACCAAATTACACATCTGTCTCCAAGAAGGATTTGTCGCATCTTACATTTTACAACTCAAATCTTACTGTCTTCAATGCTTTGAGTGTTTTTACTTCACTTGGATGTTGTTCTTCATACCATGAGACACGAGATTTACACTGACTTCTGATTTGGCAGAAACCTGATGCTTGTGTACAATGACACAATGTGTCATACACATTACTAATAAGTACAGCATCATAAAATGTTCCTCCACTTGCACATAAATCAACAATTCACTGATGTCAGTATAGCACAGAAAATAAAACGAGCAAATAAGTTGAAAAGTACATGCCACTGTTATAGGGTTATAAAAAATGCTTCTCCTCATCAGATGTTGAAACTTACTTTAACACAATGCAACTTTGGAATTAATGACAGTTAAAAATTACAAGAGAGCTCGAGAACTGTCAGTTATGTATCACATCCTCTGATAGATAACCTAGGAGTTGTGTTTCAATAAGTTCAAATATGGTGGGGGTTCATAACCTCACACTTCACACAATAGAAGTTCACGCGATGC
>NW_026267490.1:93118-95461 GCF_000697945.3 Frankliniella occidentalis
CCCCCCAGTCGCCTCCTTCCACTCGTTACCCCCACCACCACTCCCGCTGATCAAGTCGGTGGACCGACTTGCAGCTCAAGTTTTCAATTATATCGAGCACTATTGATCAAAAACGATTAATTTTCAAATTCTTCGGTACCTACAGATCCTTAAAATCTACCTCGTGCATGCCTTTCGACTGATTTATATGGTTAAATTACGAAAACAGTGACACGAAAAGCGCCCTCCGGGCGCCCGCCGAGTGCAAGCCCATTTGGGGGAATCTTATGTGCGAAATCCACACGATAGTTCGTAAAACTGTATTGAATTATCGACACCGGAAGGTTTGAAGTGAGCAATTTGCGCTTCACTTACCACGAAAGGTCTCCACTTGATTTATACACAAATAGTTTCTGCAACATCACTCAGACGGCTCGACCAGCCGGCTAGCAGACGGCTCGACCTCGCTCTCGACGTCAGAGTATGAGAAATCTTGCGCGGCTGCGACGTCTGCTCGGTGCTCGGCTCGGGTTTGTCAACATCGAGTTAGTCGTTACGTGAGTGCACTTCCTCAACGGCTCTCTTATCGCAAAGGTACGGTTATATTATAGTTTCAAATCGCCTTTCTATCACTGAGTGTCTGCACTGAATCTGTTTTTGTTTGCCGATAATGCTTTTCTGACATTCTCTTGGCAGTCGGAAAAAGCGAAGCTAAGTTTGGTAGACCACGGGCCTCTTTAACCTCAACTCTGAACAATTCTTTTCAACTTTTGATTAATTTCGCACTGTCGCAAACTTTGAAAGCCCCTGTGAATGTTATTTTCACAAAAGGATTGGTCTCTTCTGTCACACGGTGTGGCGTTGCTGCTAAAAATTCTCATTTGTACATCTTTGGTTCTAAATTTAGTCTCAGCCTACAAGTGAATAAATATCATTTCATTTATCATTTATGTTTAAAAAGATTCTCCGTTGTACAACATGCTATTGTTTTCCCCTCGAGCTTCTCATCAATTTTATTTCTCATGTCAGTGAATGTATGAAACACACAACAAAATCTTATATTTTTGTATGTTCGAACAGGTGTCATTTCAATTTGGTCAACAATGGAGGAGGAGGTAGCTGATAAACATGTGGATGCATCAGTTGAGCGTTTGGGTAGTGATGGCTCACCCCTTGTATCAAGTGGTGTGAGTAGTGAAGGCAGTCGAAGATGTCCCTCGACTGGACCCTCACCGGCAGCTAAAACCACTGACCAGGAACCTGCCAAGTTTAAATGTCAGCGCCCCAAATGTCGTTCTACATTGAAGAGTTTAAAAAATCTTCAAAATCATACTTTTCTACATGATGTTTTTGGTGAGTACTATTTTGTAACAAGATTGTCTGTATATTGCTGGAGGTACCGTTTTTATTTTTATTTTCTAATTTTCAGATCTAAGTTTGAAGAAACCAGATTTGAGCACTGTTTTAAATCATAGTCCCAGCTTTGTTTCTGATATTCTCAAAAAGATATTAGATGAACCGTGTTTGCCTGAAGAAAAAAAGAGTATTGTAGATAGTATGATAGCTAGTGAGGGGTCTAGAAATTTCTTATTGTTTACTGAAGCCATTACAGACATAATTTCCGCTCCCATTTTGCAACGGACTAAGCTGATGCCCTCAAATCATTGGGATGAGGTTTTAAGTGCTATTAACCACAGCCTAAACAATGTGACAACTTATGAATGCATCATAGAGCAAGCCCATTATATTATCCCTGATAATTTGCATTCATCACAGTACTTAAGAAGTGTAATATTCAAAGTTATTTTTGACTTAAATGAAAAAGTTGGGACCTATGTTTTCAATGAAATGAAGGAACAGAGGGAAATTATAGTAAACCCAGTAACAGTGGAAGTTTTTCACAACAGTGAAGAGAAAGAAGCTTTTGATTACCACATGTTGAAGTTATTAAAAGTGTATTATAGAAAAGCACAATATGTCAACACTCCTGTCTGGAGTGCAAGATGCTTATGTATGCGTAAAAAACTCTTCTATTGTGGAGATAATGACTTTGTTACTGTAGGTATGTTATTAGACTTAACTTTGTCTGATGAAAGTGTGACTGTTTCAAAGAGTGCCTTAGATTTTTTTGTCAGTGTTGAAACTATCATTGCAAAATTCTTTCTTGAAACTAAGACATTTCCTCATGATACTATAGTAAATGAAGTTCTCAAAAATCCTGTTATCTTAGACAGTTGGCACTCACTCACTTCTGGCTTTCTTTCTGAAGCAGATGCTCTGATATTTCTGAGAGATATAGTGCTTCTTTACAGTGACTTTTCATGCAGACTTGAAGTGAACAAAATTAAAATTCAGGAGCATGAA
>NW_026267490.1:104266-104616 GCF_000697945.3 Frankliniella occidentalis
ACAGGTTAGAGACGTTTTCGTTTTCTTGTTACGATTTTGGGAAGTCGAATGCTTTGTACTATGTTGTTTCAACCGTGGGAATATCAAGATAGCTTTAGATGACACTTGCCTCAACAAAATCGGTATGGTTATATTAGAGAACGCACCAACCTACATCTGCATAGGTCGTATGGTGTTGCAAGCATTGTAGGGTTGACTCAACTATCACATTGTTCTGCGGTTTTCAACCATATTGCTATGGTTCAGACAACTTTTCGTTTTTCTGGGTGTGGCAATGCTGTCCGCACCTTGGACCGGTGAGTGTCAGGAGAAACGGAGTCAGGCAAAGTCAGCTGTAATTTCTCTTACAC
>NW_026267490.1:105550-108066 GCF_000697945.3 Frankliniella occidentalis
TGGTGTACCAATATAGTATGTTGACAATCACAGAGAGAAGACAATGGCACATATTAATAGTAAGTAAGACACAAACCCTGTCATCATTACAGATGGATCAAAATACATTAAATTATTATTTCCGTCTCCTTTTGCTGAGAGGCCTTTGGTCTGGTATCCACTCACCAGCAGCTTCTGTATTTCCCCGTTTTGCTGGTCTTGCTGCATTACTCTGAATATGACGTGATAAAATACCCTGCCGTAGTTCAGAGTAGTTAGGATTGTCACTACCTCCTCTACCCATCCTTACAATTCCAAAGTATTGCTCAAGTTTATCCTGGTTATACTTCCGGCCATCTATAGTTGTAGCTCCTTTGTTGAAAAGGAACCGAATGGCCCCGATGAAACCATGAACAGATATCTGCAGAGCCCCATACGACTGTTGACTGATAAACATTTTATCTCTGTCTGCTTTTTTGAAGTTTCCCCTTCGTTTCTGAACACTACTATTCCAAGCATGAAAGTAATCGAGGAAGTCAACTTGTAAAAAATTTAAATCGTGGGTCAGTCTTGGAGGTATATGGCTGAAGTAAATTATTTTCTTTGTTCCTTTTGCCTTTGATGTCTCCACAGCTGTTCCAGCAGTCAAACGCATCATTTGTCAGTTTAAGAAATTTACATAACTGTGGAAGGTCATGATCTTCAAATCTTGGGTCATTTTCATACTTCTTTAAATCTTCAACTACAGAATTGCTCATGGTTTGACAGGCATAAATAACTTTCATGCACCCATGAGAAGATAAATTAATGTGGTTCCTTGTCAGCTTATTTTTACGAAATTTATCATTCTTTGAAAGCTCATACAGCAGTTCAATAGATTTCCAAGACAAATTCTCCTTCTGATTCCACATTTTTCTGCTCTTCTTATAGGCAAAAGAATTGGCTAGGCAATTGCGAAGGGTTTTCAATAAATGTGGTGGATCAACAATAAAGTACAATGGCCTTCTTTCACTACTGGCCAGATTGCATGTTGCATACACCACTGGAAGTTTGGGATGGTCTTCATCAACCCACTGAGCATGCATCTTGAAGAAATTTTTGTTCATTGATGCCCCATCACAAATTAAGCTATTAACTTCCAATATACTCCATGTTGTAGATAATTTCCCAGGTCCTTGAGTACAACTGTCCAGCTGAGAGACAGTCAGTACTGTACACCCCAGCAACTCCAATCAAACTGTTGGTCACTCCTTGTGCCATATAAACTAAAGCTTTTGTGGCAGGTTTTTCCACAAATTCAGTTTTTGATACTTCGGCCTCTACCTGTGCAAGAGCAACTTCAACTTCTCTTAAATTTGTGTAGCCAATAACTTCTCCTGTAGACTTTTTTAAACAATGTCAGCATGTAGAGAAATTTCATCAAACTCCAAGTTAAAAAACTGTTGGTGTTCTTCTGCTGGAAGTTGCTTCATTAAATCTTCTAAAATAAAATCCTGAGGTCCGTCTTTTGAATTCACTACATGTGTGAAATCATATAAGGTTCTCAATGAAGGAAGCTTGATAAAATTCTGCATGTACTCATAAGCAGAGGTAGATATCATTTGTAGATGTAGTGCTAATTTAATAACAAAAGGATTCCATCTAACTGTTCGAGGATTTTTCCTTTTAGAGAGGGCTTTCATTTGTTCTGACCAGAACAGTTTTTGTACTTCCGTCATGGAGTTATGATTTTTCTGAAATATTTCATTTAGGTCATTACTAAAACTTTCTGACACATTAACTGATTTCTGAGTAACCATATGTTTTATTCTTTTTTGCAATCTAGCAATCTTCTTATCTCTTGCCCGTTTCTCTGCTTGTAACTTAGATGCTTTTTGTAGAAGCTCCTCTTTGCTTAAAAGCTTGGAATTAACAAATTGTTGTTTTGTGTCATTTCCATGCTTGTGACGCCAGTTTCTGTTTTTTAAATTTGATTTCAATCTTCGACAGTTAGAGCAGCTCCCATTTGTAAGCGTTATAAGGGCACACCCACCATGCCGCAAACATTCTTTGTCTCCATATAATGACTCCACTTGTGCAGTTCCAGCCCTTACACTATCATTCCACAATTGCTTGAAGCATGACACACCACTACATACAGTTGAATGTTCAATTAAGTTAGCCAACTTTGTGAGATGATCAGCAACTTCTCCTAAATTGTCTGGATCCATATGCTTTACACTATCCCATAAAAAGCTTGTCTCTGGGAGTGGACGATTGTGAATGAAGATTTTTACACCCTGCATGGAGTAAGAAATTGCTCGGGTGACAGTGGGATTTGGCTGGTGGTTCAGGAATGTCATGCGGAGATATTTGCCTCTTATATCAACATTCCATTCCAAAGGTAGAGTTAGTTTAACAAAACTAAGTAGTTTTTCCATGGCAGCTTGATTCTAAACATAAAACAAGAAACAAAGAGTAAAGAATATTGTCACTTTTAACAACAAAATCAGTAAACTATTAAAAGATAAAAACAAACAGAGATCCTTACAGAAACA
>NW_026267490.1:113185-116922 GCF_000697945.3 Frankliniella occidentalis
CCGCCTGCTGTCCGACCTGAAATCCGCGCTGCTCTCCTGTTCACGGCCAGGGCACCACTCCAGGTAGCTGTTGTTCGGCTGCCTGCGTCCTTACTAGAACATTGGCCTCCTCACGGATTTCTCGAAATCTTGACTCCCTGGACTGTCGGACACCACCCTCGTCTTCAGAGACGTCAGCCGCACTGAGAAAAATGTTAAGACGCTACGATTAAAAGTTCGGTCACCACGACTGAACTCTTTAGTCGCTATAGGGCTGACTGGACTTTTTAGTGGGTATGCCAGATAAGTTCAGTCACGCCAGTTTAGACATTCCCTCCAAAGTGCTTTCAGCAGGAGACAAAAGTGTTTAGTTGTCACATAGGAATAATATTGAACCGACGACTGCATGACACTTTTTCATTCTAACCGATGTAGTCTAGTGAGATTCACTACAGACAGCTAGAACCAGCAAGTAGGTAGCTCCTGTGATGGAGGTAGGGTTCACTTAATTGTATTCATAAAAAGTCATGGTTGCCATGACAAGAAAAGTCAAGATACTGTGATCCCACAATTCAATGGTAGTAACTCAGTGATCAATGAGCGCAATTAAATTTCATTAAACAAAATAATAGAACGGTTTAAAAGTGGTTTTTGTTTGACCCCCCCCCCCTTTTTTTGAGTGTAAAAAATAGCATATAGGCTACTTTGGATAAATTCCTCACCGGATGACAGGTAGAAAGACAACATCAAAAATCAATTGTTCAATTTTTCATTTTTTTTTGTTCATTTTCAAGTTTAGAAAATATACGTTGGAATGGACAAGGTAACATTTTATAACTAATGCAAGAAATATTTTCTGTTTCATCAACAAAATAACAGGAGTGTTGATAACTTCTGAACACAGTAATAAGTTTCTTATATACAAAACACACTTCACTAGAACAAATGACTAGAATAGATTTAACAATTACAAAATTGGGAGATCCGAGCTCATTGACACCTACAATAATGCAAGAGTTTTCTTTATATTTAGTACCATGTAAAGTTTTGCGTGAGATAGTTTTACACAAACCGTGAAAAGAAGCAGGCAAAGTACATTGGACCAAAGAAAAGAATGGCAAGGTAGACACTTGAATGTCACAGCTGATCGCACTTAGTGAAATCCTTTCTTCAAATCCTTTCTGAGATAGAAAACGATGAGCTTGATTTAACTGAGTCTTTATAGAAATAGACATAGGAGTGTCAACACGACTAGAAATAACATTAGCAATCCTCTTTAAAACTCGATGCCTACTTTCAAAACGCATACACCATAAATGAATCAAAGGCCCTGATTGCCTGATAACGCGACTTAAATGAAGCATAAAGTGATGCTTAGGTTTTAGTGTGCAACCGAACAACCTTACATACAGGGTATGATGCTGCACAATTAGACTATGCAACTCATCAATAAAATTAATTTGAATTGATGTACAGCACAAAATATCAACAATGTCACGTAAAAGGAGAAAAAGTTTCCAAGAAGAATCATCTTCAGGAACTAGACTTCCTATCATAGGGGCAAGACATATAATAAAATTAAGCATTTCATTAGCTGACATTCGAACTAACCCGTCAGCTAACTCTGACTCAGAAATAGGAAGAGGTTTATTAGACACTGTATCTCTATATTTAAAATTGATAATTCTAAAGTTAGGCTGATCCAATGAGAAATAATCCTTTTCAATGAGGTCAGGTAAAATGTTGGCAAGACTAAATTTTGCCGTGCCTTCCAAAACATCGTGCATCCAGTCCAGGCTTCCAGCCTCTGCTAGTGAAACCCTTCAACATTATTCCACACACACTTTTCCTTAATTCCTATAAGAGTACAGTTAAGCACTTCAACATCAGCATTATATGATTCAACAGTTCTTAAAAATTCAATTTTCTCTTCAGTACATGAGCAGGACTCAGCTTTGCTGAGTTTACACATTCTACAAAAGAAATTGGCATTAAAGCTCTCAACGAATCCAAAAATATAATTGAGCCCAAGATTGTCACCAATAATTAAGCCTAAGTCGAAATAAACTTGAAAAGTTCCCTGCTCTGTAACAACAGAAATACCCTGAGACCGAAGAAAATTTAATTCTTCAATGACCTTTGCAAAAACAATATGATTGTTTGAAGATTCAAAGTAAGGATTATCAGCCTTGCGGTCATCACAATGAAAAAGCATTGTTAGAAAATAGTTTTCTAAACTAGACATAAACTCAGGGGGGAGACATGGACACCATACATACACTGCCCCCAACTTGTACACTCCACTATGAGAACCTAACACATTTCCAATTTCAAGGTCATCAAAAAAAAAAGAATAATGGTAAGACAAACTTATCATCAAATTCGACTTGTTTAGCTTTCCACAATTCACCCTGAATGAAATTTTTGAGAACACCATAGTCAGTAAGAGAATGCAGATACTTCACATGCTCTTTCACAGAAGATAACACGTTTGGCAGTTCAAAAAAGGATTTCAATACTTTTCTGAGAGGTATAAATTGGGCTTTCACGCTTTTAGAACCCACTTACATTGGTCCTTCCACATACATAAGCCACAGGGTCAATATAAAAACCCCTTTCTCTTAGAACCTTAAATTGGAGGTACTCTGAAGTTAAACCTGAAAAAGGTGAAGTTAATTGTTGTGTCAGGTGCACAACATTCTCCACAATGTTAGCAGCAACATCAGCAGATACAAGATGATCAGATATGACATCTGATAAAACAGAAATATTTGAAGAAATAAATGTGGAGACATCATCAACACATTCCTGAACATGCTGTCTAGTTAAGTCAGGATTTGCCAACATTTTGCTTATAAACGACAAGGAGTGGGAGAAAAGATTTTCAGATGCACCTTCAGGAAGAACAGGCTGCTCATCAGTTTGATTAAAAGCATCTGTGTGTTCAGAATTTTGAGGCTCAGGAACACTTTCAATAACAGCAAAAGCATCTTTATTATAGTCAGAAATACTAGGAGTAAAACATTCAATGGTAATAGCACCTTCAACGCCTTCAACACATTCATCAAAATTTATCAATTCTTGAGGAGGCATTTCTGAAGATGTACTACTTTCATGACTATCTAAATGTCTCTTATAACCTTTCCAGGTTGGAATGGTTCGAAAGCAACCAGGATAATCACAAGGAAATTTAGATTTGGCATTTAATAAGATGAACAGCTTTCAAATGATCAAAGAGAGTATTAAGATTACTATAGGAAATATGGCATGAAAAACGAGACATTTTGACTTAAACTTCAGAAAATAAACTAGAAAATATCAGTCAATTAAAAATAAACAACTTTAAGTCACTGTCAGGACTTGTCAAAAAATTAAAGCTATGCCAGTCAAAGTACACAGTCACTGTACTGAACTTTTAAAAATAAATTAAAGTTAGACTTGCAAATCAACAAGTGTGGTCAAATAAAAAGTGAATGATATACAAATTATAAAAACAAACTCCGTGTTAACAAACATACGATCCGAATAAAAGAAAATTTAAAACAAAATTATTGCTACTAATTAAATACGTTATTTCTTTCTAGAACTAGAGTAGTTACGACTCTTTGTTCTGAGATTCACGGAACAAAATCGGGGACTAACACTGCTTATGAGTTTCCTTGCGAGACCAGGCAGTTGTTGGACGATTGATCGGCGACGTGGTGATCGCCCTCACTTTGGACGAGCGCTAGACCGAGCAACCAGAGGTGCTCGTCGTT
>NW_026267490.1:116972-119159 GCF_000697945.3 Frankliniella occidentalis
TAGTGATAAAAATAATCTTTACCTCTTCAATAGTGTCAAGTTTTAGCTCTTGTTCAAGAACGTCCTCCGTATCAATATCTGGCAAATCCTCATGGAGACCGAAATCCTCAACTGTGAAGCAATTGTGAACAACTGATTCGTACAGTTGTTCTTCCTCATCAAGCGACAAAATGTGCAAAATCTTAACTCCATCATCTTTTGCAACTTCTGCTACAGGATTTAAAAATTCTACTTGAGGCTGTAAAAATGAGAATGTTTAGATTAAAATAATTTTAAAATTTGTTCTGAACGGCATAGTATGAATATTGTTAAATTTTCTTTTACCTGAGGAGCATTAGAAGGTCCAGCTATGGAGTTAGGATCTGATGCAGAGGTGGAAGGTAAAATAATTTTCATTGGGTCCCAAATGTCATCGTTGACCTGTAAGAAGAAGAAATCTGCTATAACACACATAAAAAAAAACATAATGACAGAACATTCCATACATAGATACCCTGTAGTACCTTTTTAACTGAGGCAGACTTTTTCTTTCCCTTCACACTTTTTGACACCAATTTCCTCTTTCCACCGCGCTTTCTCCTTCTGGGTTTCTTCGCTCCTTGTTCTGGTTCACCAGGTCCTTGATCTTGATCATCCTACACACACAAATGCAAGACTATGAAAAATTGTTCACAGTTCTAGAAGTTCAATATTTTTTAGCAGCACTAGACCATATCTCTCAAATATACTCAGTTTTAAAAGACACCCAGTAATGCCTTGAAAGTCTAACTGGAAAAAAAATCATCTACTAAGGCATGCCCACATTACTCACATCACTAGAATTATCTGGAGAATCAGCAGCATTTTTATCGGCACCCTCCTCCTCCTCCATTGTAGACCAAATTGAAATGACACCTGTTCGAACATACAAAAATATAAGATTTTGTTGTGTGTTTCATACATTCACTGACATGAGAAATAAAATTGATGAGAAGCTCGAGGGGAAAACAATAGCATGTTGTACAACGGAGAATCTTTTTAAACATAAATGATAAATGAAATGATATTTATTCACTTGTAGGCTGAGACTAAATTTAGAACCAAAGATGTACAAATGAGAATTTTTAGCAGCAACGCCACACCGTGTGACAGAAGAGACCAATCCTTTTGTGAAAATAACATTCACAGGGGCTTTCAAAGTTTGCGACAGTGCGAAATTAATCAAAAGTTGAAAAGAATTGTTCAGAGTTGAGGTTAAAGAGGCCCGTGGTCTACCAAACTTAGCTTCGCTTTTTCCGACTGCCAAGAGAATGTCAGAAAAGCATTGTCGGCAAACAAAAACAGATTCAGTGCAGACACTCAGTGATAGAAAGGCGATTTGAAACTATAATATAACCGTACCTTTGCGATAAGAGAGCCGTTGAGGAAGTGCACTCACGTAACGACTAACTCGATGTTGACAAACCCGAGCCGAGCACCGAGCAGACGTCGCAGCCGCGCGAGATTTCTCATACTCTGACGTCGAGAGCGAGGTCGAGCCGTCTGCTAGCCGGCTGGTCGAGCCGTCTGAGTGATGTTGCAGAAACTATTTGTGTATAAATCAAGTGGAGACCTTTCGTGGTAAGTGAAGCGCAAATTGCTCACTTCAAACCTTCCGGTGTCGATAATTCAATACAGTTTTACGAACTATCGTGTGGATTTCGCACATAAGATTCCCCCAAATGGGCTTGCACTCGGCGGGCGCCCGGAGGGCGCTTTTCGTGTCACTGTTTTCGTAATTTAACCATATAAATCAGTCGAAAGGCATGCACGAGGTAGATTTTAAGGATCTGTAGGTACCGAAGAATTTGAAAATTAATCGTTTTTGATCAATAGTGCTCGATATAATTGAAAACTTGAGCTGCAAGTCGGTCCACCGACTTGATCAGCGGGAGTGGTGGTGGGGGTAACGAGTGGAAGGAGGCGACTGGGGGGGTCTCGAGCCCTGCCCCATCCTCTCACTAGGCCTCTGCCGACCCCTGCGCGATGCTTGTCCACATTTATCGTTCTTGGCATTAAGAAATCCATGCAGCCAAACAAATGTCTTTGATCTTCTTTCACACTTTAACACAGTTGAACACGAACGGAAACTTGCTGTTAAAGTGACAGAAAGCAGACAGACGAACGGACGGATGGATCTGTAGATTTCCGCTGGTGTGTTTACGAGTG
>NW_026267490.1:119209-125080 GCF_000697945.3 Frankliniella occidentalis
GCTCCCCCGCGCGCCAAACCTGCTGGTATAGACTGGATCGTCTAAAAATAGAGACAATTTGGTAGCTACTAAAGTGCTGTACTAGTAAACATACACGCAAAAAAATGATTTGCTGGTTTAGCTAAAGTTTAGCTCTCAGAGCTAATTGGTTAGCTGGATTCGGGATAGCTAATAGTTTTAGCTTCTACAGCTACTACTCTTTGCTCGATGGGACATGGTCATTGCTACCGGAGGAAGTCGACCTTTTCCTGTGCCTGCATTGGTATATTAGCTCCAAGAGCTAATAGAGATTTTGCAGCACTCGCATGTATAATTTGTTGCTGTGGCCAGGGCGTTATGTCGTTTCGGGCTAATAGCACGCTCTCCTCTGAGAGATAAAATGGTTACTTGTAGGAGCAAAACTTGATTTATAGTCACGACTAATTCTTGGATTAGCTGGAGCGGCACTAATTTTAGCGTTCACAAGTGACTCTGTTATGTGTGGAGGAGAAGAGGCGGTGTCTTGGATCGTAACGCTTCTCAATGGAAGGTGTGCGCGATCCAAACTGACCGCCGACGGGCGCGCGGTGGCCGAGCGGCCTGAGGCGCCGCTCAAGACGCGCCGGATGGCCGGCTGGTACGGGTTCGAGTCCCGCCCGCTTCTGTCGGCTTTCTCGTTCGTATTCACTAAGGGGGCCATGGGGGACACTTCGCGCTAGACACAAAACAAAAAATGTCGTCGTGATTTCGTCATGCCTCTGTTAATAGGTTCGACACCTACCGGCTTCTTTTCGAATTTCCAGTCGACGTGAATTAGCTACGACAGTAAACCTTCATCGATTAAATGACAACCTGCCGCTGCCTACTTGTATTGGCTACCACAGCTAATATTATTAGCTGTCCCGTATCCAGCTAATAATATTAGCTCTCACAGCTAACTTTTTTAGCAGATGATACCTTACAACCTTACACCTAAATTAAACATAACTAACTATACATGAGTATTGTAAGGTGTCATTGCTTTTACTCTCGAATAAGAAAAACATAAAAGAGAACGAATAGCAAGCTCTCCTATATTGCGCTAGGCGGGGTCGTGAGGCGGCTGAGGCCGTCGCGTCGGTCGCGTCGAGCGCGCTACGCGTTGTTGCGCCAAGCCACTAGCCGAGCCGGGCGGAACCGAGCCGAGCGGAGCCCGAGCCCCGAGCCGAGTCGGCCGCGCTAGTCTACGCTAGTCCTCCCCCTCCCTCGCACCGCTGGAGCCCCCGCACCGCCAACCTCCCTTCCCCCCTTCCCCACAAGTGTAAATACAGAAATATAATAGACTGGAATAGAATAATTCTTGACAAGGTATCATCTGCTTTCACGATCCGTTTCTGGTCGGAACTTTTTTTTGCGTGTACTATGCCTTTCCATAGAGTTTGAAGGGAGCAGAAAGGCAGAAGATGACATCATCACTTGAGTTTGATATACCATACACAACTTTTTGTAGAAATCTCCACATATCTTTTGACTCAGTAGCATACCTCGCATCAAGTGCATGAATGCACTTGAAAGCTACGTCAAGAGATTCCAGTGGGTTTCTAAGAACATTGAGTTCCCCAACAACCAGAGCATATGATTTGTTAATTGTGAGGATAGTCGGCCCTTCAATTATGCACATAGGTTGAAATGAAAGTTGCTGGTTGGCCTTTGCGAATTTGGCAAGCTTTGCCTTCCCTTTCCGAATGAAATCGTCTCTCTCAAATTCAGACTGAGAAAAGAGAGAAAAATAATTAAACAATGCATTAACAAGACCAAGTAAAAGTCTCTAAAGTAATAAATACAGTTTGTGATGAAGGAAGTAAGCTTATTAAATCTAGATTTAAAAGCAGCTTTCAAGCATAAATTAAAGAATAAAATAAATTACCTTCAGATGATGAAAGAAGCTCTCTTGCATTTCAGCCCTATTGGCAAGCCAATGATTAGGCTTACGCCCCTTAACTACTAGTTGTGGAGGGAAAAGTGAACTAAAGTTGAAGAGTATCTCCTGGCAACCATCACCTGAATAATAGATAATTTGTTCAATCTTTTCAAAGTAAATGCATTTCAGGTCTTAAATGTTAAAAAGTGTCCTCACTTATGGTAAACAAACCGTTTTCTTTTATAGTGCCCTGCAGATAATCCACAAGTGCCAGATCCAACGATTTCTTTGCACGAAACATGCCACACAGTTTTGTGGCAAACTCGTGCCATTTGGAGGCAAAGGTTATGGTGGTGTCTGCAAACAACTTTGAAGTCTGCTGATAACTGCAAGAGTAAAAGGCAAATTATTTTCTGAACACCAAATGACTTCCAAATGTTAGGTAATAAACAGCTGTCCAATTCACATTGTTATAATGACCAACCAGAGTATGGCCCCAAGGCTGGCGGAGTACAGGATATAGTTGAAAATATTTCTCTATAATCTTAAAATCAGGATGGCAGAGAGATTGCTTGCGAGATTGGAATGTATTGTTCCAATGCATCATCACTTCTGGGTAGGGGCCCAAGTGATTTTGCAAGAACAAAAGTGACACATTGTCATCATCAGAGAGTGAAGTCACTGAAAATAAATCATATGTTGTTGAAACAGAACTGTAGATTAACAATTATTAAGTTGCAAACTAAATTTTCTTACCACTTTCATCATTGTTATTCTTATTTTTTCTTTTAATCAGTCCGGCTTCAATAGCCTTCCCTTTCCAAGTATAATATTGATTTAACAATTTTGCCCGCGCATGAATCACTTCATCTTTCACTTTCCTATATGGAGTGTAAAAAGTGTCCTGCAAACAATAAAATGAAAAAGAATTATTGTACGATCTGAAGCAAGAACTCATCTCATTGAAAGCTATAGGAAACTTACTGTGTTTTCACCCCGCAAATATCTGTGTTATTGCCTCACTGAGTTTGACAAATTGATCAGCTTTGATCCTGCAAAAAAAAAAAAAAAAAAAAAAAAAAAAAGGACTTTAAGAACACACATCACGGAAAATTTTCCTAAAACCCTTACAAGTATTTCTCACAGTGTTGCAACAAACTTACGTTCTAGGAAGCCTGCTGCCAGCCAGCCACAAATTTGAGGGCCCGCTCTGTGCAATTTAGAGAGAGAGAGGATGGGGGGGAGTAGTTTTTGCCCGGTTTTTGCTCTAGTAGAGACATTTTTTTAAGGGACTCCCTAAAATAGAGATCTTGGATACAATTTTGAATGTGAGCGCTACATTTAAAATCATTTCCACATTTAGATTCGATTTTAAATTTTGTAGAATACAAAGCTGCTTCTAAGTTGATTCTTACAGGATTTATCTCGCTACTGTGCCTTCTTTTTTAGCCCTGCCTGCACTTATTGCAGCTCAGGTTTCCCGCTGCACGCCACGAGGAGGCAAAAGAAAGGACTTTGTGCAGCATGTGTAGGTGTTTGTGTGTGTCATGTATAGGTCTGTTAAAAAGAGGAGTTAAATGTACACAATTCCTGAAAAAAATTGTTTTTATTTATTATAAAAGAAAATATCAAAAAATAACACTTTTTGATCTAACTGCATGAGACTATTCAGTCAATGTTTTCTCCACATCTCTTCTACAAGGGGAACAAAAATGACATAAATAGTTACAACTCGTAAGAGACTGCGTTGACTTTTAAATGCTGCTTCTTACCGTAAATTCTTTCTGCCTCGTTAAGAATTTCACGCCTTGGTCCAGGCATCTCCCCCCAAGTTGGGTGCTCCCGTAGTTTTTTTCTCATCACTTCTTTGTTGAAGTATTTGGCATAGAAGAGAGCAGCTGATAATTTAGCTTTGTGGCTCCATAAAACTTTTGCCCCATCATACATATTTTTTGATAGTCGTATGCTCGGACTCATCTCATCCAACTTGGCGAAAGTAACGTCTTCAAGTTCCTCCAATGAAGGGAAGACTGCTGGAGCATAGGGCGATACTAGTTCGCATATGTTTCGATAGATGACTTCTTTAACCCGATTGTTAAACTGCTCTTTGACATGACTTTGGTGTTTGAATTGAAACTCCTTTTTATCTTTCCATTGATTTTATTGTAACTTTGAGCATGAGCACTTAACATAGTACAGCACTTGGCTTTTGGCACAGTAACACAATTTATCACAAATGAAGTAATGATTTTGATCACGTTTAAGAAAAGGAACGATTTGGCATACGAATACATTCTCATTGACTTGAACTTAAACAACACGTAACACAGAATACTTTTTGGCACTTTGACAACAAACTACTTTTTAGCACATTCGCTGGACTTGTGATATCTTCGGTTGCATTTCCTGCATCTTACTTTCTTGCGTGGATCATCCGGGTGAACCTTCAGTTCTCCCTTCTCTATTTCTCGCTGACGGATGATATTGCCCAACCATTCCTGTCTGCCCGTGGGTTTGCTTTCCACTGTAATTGCTGTTAATTTCCAAGGTAAGTCTAGTCGTAGACCTCCACAAATGATTTCTTTGCCTGCACGCTTCTCATCTATTTGTCTTTCCAGCTCTTTAATTGCTTCCTCTTCTTTCTTCCTTTTTCTGTCCAGTTCTTCTAACTCCATTTCTGTTTCCTCTTGTTTCTCCGTTTCCACCTCTATTTTGTTTATTTCCGCCTCCAACATCTCGACCTCCATGTCCATCTCACTTTTCTTTTCTTCCACCTTTTCCTCCGCTTCTGACTCAGAATCTGTTAATTTCATGTCTTCAATCAGCTTCTTTGCTGTTTCACTTGCACTTTCTTCTTTCTTTACTGCACTCTCATTCTCACTCTCACTGTCACTAGACAAAAACTCTCTTGTCACTAGCGGTGGCAATTCTTGAGCTGCAATGTGCTGTCTTCTCTCTGGGGGTAAGAAGTCCAGATCTTTCTCTCGTTCTTGCCTGATTTTGGATGTGCTGGGCAGTCCCATGTAGTCTACTGCTGTCATAGGGTGAAGAGAGTACCACTCCTTTTCGAGTACAGCTTCAGGGTCCTCCACCATTTTTCTGCATGTGATAGGGAAACACATTTGGAAGTCTGATGCCCCTCTCACAGGCAGCAGTACTTCCTTTTCCACCATTTTTTAAATGTGGTTGGGGAACACATTCGACGCGTCCTAACAACAATGTTCTATCTACGGAGCGTCGTTTTCAAAATGTCCTATCTACAAAGGGTCGTTTTCACAATGTCCTATCTGCTATGATTTTCTTAAGCAGATAGAACATTCAGACTCCATGGTAGAGTCGGGGAATGACCCCTGGCTGGATGGGCCTGCCTGACCCACAGGGAAGGCCACAATTTCTTGGGGCATTTTTCTTGGTAAATTCTGTAACAGATTCACCAATTTTGGTATCTTTCCTTCCCCTTTTTCTCTTTAAAGACTCTCACTTGGGCACTTTTGCTTACCTTCTGAGTCATCCGGGCCGCAGCTCTCCTTAAGACTGAGGCTTTCGCCTTCCTCTTGAGGTTGGGGTCGACCTCCGGCGTCATTACTTTAGCCCTTTTGGCTTCCATGTTCACTTTATCTTCTTCTAGGGATCTTTTGACCCTTTCCAATACTAGATTTAGCTTAGTTTGATCCGCTGGCTTGGTCTCGGTTATCCCTTTGAGCGGCCTCGTAGCTTTCACTATTTTTCTGGATTCTTCCATTTTCGGGGTTGTGACTCGCAATCCTCTAAAAGTTGCTTTCTTAGAGGGTATTTCTTCCATTTTTTCCACAATATCCCAAAATATTTGAGAATTCACCGGGATGGCTTCGGATAACTTGTGCGGATTTGCGTCCGACGTCTCTGGTGGATCTGAGGGGAATAACCGTTAGGCTTAGGTCGGCGTCAGTAGCTTTCTTTTGTTTTCTTTAAGCCTACCCGTTGCCTAGCGACCTACCCGATTGCCTAGCAAC
>NW_026267490.1:125720-128542 GCF_000697945.3 Frankliniella occidentalis
GTGGACGCAATTCGGACTCGTCCGTACCTCATGACCGTACCGGGACTGTTATCGGGTTTAGTCCGATGCGCATCGGACTAAAATCGGGCGAGGAAGGGATTCTGGAACACCGTCCGGACAAGCCCGATGTTGGTCGGTCCGATGGAGGGCTGAAACCGGGCTAGTCCGAACGGCGCACGGAGTAACCGCGGAACAGTCCGAATCTTGACGGACTGTTTCGGAACAAAAAGGGAACAAGATACGGAACTTTTCATTTCTAAACGGGTTCGGATAACTTGTGCGGATTTGCGTCCGACGTCTCTGGTGGATCTGAGTGGAATAACCGTTAGGCTTAGGTCGGCGTCAGTAGCTTTCTTTTGTTTTCTTTAAGCCTACCCGTTGCCTAGCGACCTACCCGATTGCCTAGCAACCTACCCGATTGCTTGGCAACCGGTACTCGCTACCCTAGCAATCGGTCCCGATTTGAATTTCTCGCGCCGCTCGACGATCGAGTTCGAGTTTTTTCGAGTGCTAGGATGGTTGCGCTCATTCCGTAAACAACAACCAAGCGCTAGCGATGTTGTTGTTGTTGTCGTCGGCTTCGTCTGGACATCTTGCTAGCCGGTCTATGTGAACTATCAGCTTTTTATCGGGGTTGTCCGCCCTTTCTATCCTCGCATTGCAGTCATTTATTATATTTGTGACCACGTACGGCCCCTCCCATCTGGAAATTAGCTTAGCTGAGATGCCTTTAATTTTCCTGGGGTAATACAAGTAGACTTTGTCCCCTGCTTTGAATGGTGAAAGTGTTGCGTTTCTATCATAATAAGCTTTCATTCTGTTTGCAGCCTTTCTGCTCATGCCTGCAACTACTTCATGGATATCCTGCATTGTTTTTCTAACCCAGCTTGGGTAGAGTTTATTCATGGGCTCCTCTTTTGGTGGAGGACCCCGATCCATGTCCAGTGGTGTCCTCATAGCAGCTCCAAACATAACCTCATAAGGTGAGAATTTGTGTGATGAGTGAGGCAAGTTTCTGTATGCCTGAGTAATGAATGGTAAATACTTAGGCCAGTCTTGCCTGTCTTTTTCTACCAGAATCATGAGGTGTTGTTTCAGTGTTTTAATCCACCGTTCTGCTTTGCAATTTGCAGCTGGATGGAACGCAGAAGTCCTTAGCTTTTTGATGTTGTAAAGCTCCATTATTTCTTGGAACAGTATGGAATCAAAAGCTCTGCCTTGGTCCGTCACCAATGATTGTGGTGCTCCAAAGATAGTGAAGACATGGGTAATTAAAGCTTGTGCTTTCTCGTCTGCTGTTTGTTTAAACAGTGGCACTACCACTGGCCATCCAGAGAAAGCTGCAACTGCAACTAAAATGTACTCATGTCCCTCTTTGCTTTTAGGATTTATTGGTCCACATATGTCTCCATGCCATCGGCCATGTAAGACTCCTTCTTGGAACAGTTTTAACGGAACCTTGGTCATGTGAGCTGGACCTTTGAACTTTGCGCATATTCTGCACTGAGAAACAACCTCATATGTGTCTTCAAACATCCCTGGCCACCAGAAGAATCTTTGAAGGAATGCTAGGGTTTTGGACACCCCAAAATGGTTGCCTACTCCCAGCTGATCATGGTAAGCTTTAACTGTTTGTTTTACTAGCTTGGACGGTAGTATCAGTTGTAATTCTTCTTTTTCTTTTAATCCACTAGGGTGTTCAAACCTTCTGAATAAGAGACCACTCTCTATGACCAGAGAGTTAAACTGATACCACAGGGACCTGGTTTTGCTACTGTTTCCTGCAATTTCCTGGAACTCGGGTCTCTCTCAATCCTGCACTGCAACCATGATAGGCATTACATCTGGATCTAAAAGTTGGGCCTTTCTGATTTCCTTATCACTGAGTCCATTTGGAATTACTTTTGTCCTGTCGATTTTTACTGTGTCTGAGGTAAGTCTGATTTGTTTTCTCTCACCCAACAGACATGTTGGGCAGTTATCGTCACATTTTATTTCTGTTTTACACTAGCAAACTAATACTGTTTTGTCTCTTTCTTCTAGTCTGTCACATTTCTTGCAGTCATCACATGGCCTCCTGGATAAAGCATCTGCATGCCCTATGCTTGTCCCTTTGACATGAACCACCTGGAATTTGTATGGAGCTAGCCTTTCAAGCCAACGTGCAAGCTTACCTGTAGGATTCTTGAAATTCTTTAGCCACTGCAGGGCTGCATGGTCTGTTTTAACTACAGACGGTGCACCTGCCAGGTAATGATAGAATGTTTTTATTGACACTTCAAGTGCAAGTAGCTCCCTGTGTGTTGCACAATAGTTTCTTTGGGCAGGGTTTAGAGTTTTGGACCAGTAGGCTATTGTGACTTCTTTCCCATGCTGTTGTTGGCTTAGTACACAACCAAGGCCAAACAAACTAGCATCTGTGGTAATAGTAAACTCACCTTGAGTCACATCTGGAGTGCCTAATATTGGTGCTGTTGTCAGGAGTGTTTTGATTTTATCAAATGCCTCTTGACACTCGTTTGTCCACTCAAATTCTTGCCCTTTCTTTTGCAACTTGAATATGGGATTAGCTATAGATGCCATGTGTGGAACATACTTGGAGTAATACTGTACTAGCCCTAGCCATGATCTTACTTTTTTTACATTAGTGGGTACTGGCCAACTCATTATTTTCTCTATTTTATTTTGATCTGTTTTTATTCCTTTTTCAGACAACCTGTGTCCCAGATAGGAAACTTCTGGTTGGAATAATTCACATTTCTTTGCTTTAAGCAAGAAACCTGCTGCTCTGATCCTGTTGAATAGAGCCTCTAATCTTTGTA
>NW_026267490.1:129728-130195 GCF_000697945.3 Frankliniella occidentalis
TTTCTTCTAAGCAGAAGAGTGGGCTTATTTTATGGTGGGACATCATTAATAAAACGTGTACACACTGCAAAATGCTTGCAAAGAATTGGTTCATATTGCAAACTATTTTCATTGCAGCTTGCAAAGAATTTTCAAGCATTGTAATATGAAGTCGTTCTTTGCAAGCTTGCAAACTATTTCTTTGCAATGGAAACACATTGTTTGCAAGGATTCTGACATCTTGCAAAGAACGTCTTTGCAATACGAACTAATTCTTAGCAATACAAAGCTCGCAAATTCTTTGCAATGCTGCAAAGAACATAGTTTGCAAGCATTTTACAGTGCACTTCCATGCAAAAAAGCAAAAAAGAAAGAAAAACACCAAAAAAACATTTATTTGTTGTTCGAGCACGTTCGGAGTCAATCAGAGTATATGCTGGAAGTATATTTATAACTTTTTCTAGGGCTAGCCTTATGTATCTTTTCAT
>NW_026267490.1:130592-132555 GCF_000697945.3 Frankliniella occidentalis
CTATGTGCAAGTCCCAGACCTTCCGGTAATATTATAGCCGTCTTGGGTTGATCATCTGGATGTATCTCTAGGTTGTGGTATCCATGTGCCAAATCAAAAGCATGATACATCTTTTTGCCTCCCATAAGATGCAACAAGTCCTGTACTCTTGGTATGGGTGTGGCTGGGACCCTAGTGACTGCATTCAGTGCCCTGTAATCAATACAGACCCTTACTTCTCCAGTCTTTTTCATCACACAAAGAATTGGTGAAGCCCAGTCTGATTGACTGGGTACGATGGCCCCTTGTTCCAAATACTTTTTGATGGTCTCCATTACAGCCTGCCTAATTCTTGTTTTTCTGTTTCAGACAGTTCGGTGGATTTGTCTACCAATGCCTGGAGATCCTTAGGAAGTGGTTCACTCTCCTTAATCTCTGTCATGCTTGGTGTTGTGTTGTATACTGCATCTGCGAACGGGGTGGTTTTATGGTGTACCACATTTACCTGTATTGTATCCTCTGTATCCTCCTCTCCATCACTCTCCTCCCCCTCTTCTTCTTCTTCTGTGATTCCAATAAACTCCTTTTCGTATTCATCTGGGTGTAATATAAATACTTCCCCTAGCACTGCATACTTGGGTATGTTGACGCATTTATCCCCGAAGTTTTGCATGGTCACAGTGATTGGTGCTGAGACACACGGGACAATTCCTGATTGAACTACTACCCCTGTAGGTAGCTTTGAAACCTTGTTTCCAAATGTTATTGTCCCTTTATACGAGCTTAATGCTCCTGGGACCAATGTATGCCAATAAATAAATAAAATGCTTGATTTGAAACAAATACTCCTAACTAAGTCTCTCCTGATAACTGGCTTCTACTTTTATTTTGGGATCCCTTGGCTTCCTGAGCCCTGCTACTTCCAGAGTCTATCAGCACTTCTTGATTAACCACCTTGGTTTCTAGAACCACCCTGCTCTGGGAATGGCTCCTTTCAGCTCGGCTATAATCCTGAGTCTGACCACTACCTGGACAGTCGTCAGTTCTCTCTCTAACCGACTCATCAGTTATCGAATCCGCCTTTAGCTGTGTTGTAATCTCTTTTTCTGTGAATGGTTTCAATGTGAAGTTGCTCTCCGCTCTTATACGGTAGACAACTCTGCCTGTAGTGTACAGTTTTGCAAACTTTGACTCTTCTAGAGTGAACGGAATTGTAATTCTGTTGTGTCCTTCCCCAATCTCTGCGACTTGCATTTTGATTTTAATTACTACGTCAAACTTATGTGGGAAATCAATGCCAATTATGTGCTCCTTGATGTCTGCTTCATAGGTCATGTGTTCAAATTTCTGTCCTTCAATCTCAAATGTGGTCATTGCTGGACCATAAAGATTCGCTTTGTGTGACGTAACTCCTTTCAGTTTGAGCTTTGCAACTGGGAGGTCTCTTGTTCTGGGAATAACAGTAATAACAGCTGCAGTATCTAAACAAATCTTTTGTACTTTATTCAAAATTGTACATTGAATCATTGGTGCTGAGTTAACACTGCTAGTATTGCAAACATTACAAGGTACCTCCCGGTGACTGTCAAGCTCACTTTCAGAGTCAGAAAGCTCTGTTAAAGTAACAAAATCTGGAGTCTTGGTCACCGGTGGTTTAACATAAATTGTTTCAGTCTTCTCCTCAACCTCCATTCCCACCGTTTTAATGGAAGTTGACTCTAGTTTTCCGATTCCTTATCCTTATCTTTAGGGACGTCAGGAGTCTTGCCCTTGCTGGTGGAGGGTTGCGAGTCGTTCTGCTGACTCAGGAACCAATGCATAGTGGCCTTGTAGAGGCCGGGCGGTACGTTTGGCATGGCAAAACCTGAGCTGCCCTTGCTGCTGCCTGCTCCGCTCGTGCAGTTCCGGGCCATGTGACCTGTCCTGCCACATGTGTGACATACTATGTCCTCGATCCGGGTCTTGCTTTTGTGCCAACAGTTGG
>NW_026267490.1:133567-133986 GCF_000697945.3 Frankliniella occidentalis
CTCCCGTTACACAAAGTTCGATCTGCTTTTGGCCGCTCTCGGGAGACCCAAGTTTAGAGCGCTACCGCAATTTTGTTGCTGTGGCATTTAATTTTTTCTTTAGTGTATGTTGTTCTTCAATCTTTTAGCAACAGACAGCAGCTTTTACTTTTTTTTCTACCGGCAATATTAGCGAAAATATAATCATAATAAGAACGCGATGCAGAGCGCGACGGAAAGCAGATCGAACTTTGTGTAACGGGAGCGGAACAGATCGAACTTTGTGTAACGGGAGCGGAACAGATCGAACTTTGTGTAACGGGAGCGGAACAGATCGGACTTTGTGTAACGGGAGCGAACCAGATCGAACTTTGTGTAACGGGAGCGCAACACATCGGACTTTGTCGTTAGAAGGCATCGATCGCCTCCAAGAATCTGGC
>NW_026267490.1:135176-135491 GCF_000697945.3 Frankliniella occidentalis
GTCTGCAGCCGCGGCCATTCCCACCAGCCGAAACCCCAGTGACAGGTAGTTTTTCGCGCCGCCCTTTCCTGTCTGCAGCTGTGGTCATATCCTCCTGTCTGAGCCACCAGGATCGGAGGTTTTTTCCCTCAAAAAAAATAAAATTGGAATGCCGCAGTCTTCTCTCTTTCTCTCTCTCTCCCTTGGGCCATGGTCTTTACTGTACTGCCATGGACCTCTTATGCGCGACGTCACAACCCAGAAGGCAGCCTGTGACGTCACAACCCAGTAGGCTGTCATCATGGTTGGTTGGGTTACTACTAGCCGCGAGACACG
>NW_026267490.1:135541-135858 GCF_000697945.3 Frankliniella occidentalis
CGAAGGAGATATGAGTACTCAAACTTCCGGTTCCCCGGCGGGAGTTGCGCGCGCTCGGAGCTGCGAAACCAACATCACTTTTCTAACCATTTTACAAGACTGCCGGCAGTATAATTAATAGAATCAAAGTGAGCGCTCGAAAGGACAATTCTTTCTCTATCATTTTCTCGTGGGGAATTTTAATTACGACGCCTGAGCTTGAAATAAAACTATATTTCCCGTCGGCCTGCGCGGCCGACTAACCTAGCACGCGCCTCGCACATTATTTGAGATATAAAACGATTCCAGAGTATTCCAAGGTTGAGCATTACACAGAA
>NW_026267490.1:136368-136747 GCF_000697945.3 Frankliniella occidentalis
AGAACATACATTTGACCCTCCTCTACACGACTGTGACGAGTTTAGCCGCTACTACCCGCTATCTTTCCTCTGACAACAATTTAAAGATGTGGCCGAGCGGCTCGGCAGTGTGACCCCAGAAGGAGCACGCGCAGCTTGACTTCTTTCTTTTGTATTTAAAAGACTTGTGTGCCAAGGAAAAATTGTAGAGCGACTGTAAAAATGCCAGTTTTGAGGCCAGCAAAGAGTTCAACGTTCCTCAGAACCCATGGAAAAATAATTTTTGGTCAAGTGGATACAGTTTTGGTCACCCCTCCTCCTTTGGTTTTGAACCTAGTTCCGCCACTGTTACGTTAAATCTGAAGCCAGAAATGAGTTTAGCTATTCTGGAAACCCCCGG
>NW_026267490.1:137202-138255 GCF_000697945.3 Frankliniella occidentalis
CGCTCGCGCCACGCTCACGCCCCATCACGCCCATTCCGCGCCCACACTGCACCACACGACGCTACGCTCGCGCTACGCTCGCGCTACGCTCGCGCCACGCTAGCGCCCCATCACGCCCATTCCGCGCCCACACTGCACCACACGACGCTACGCTCGCGCTACGCTCGCGCTACGCTCGCGCTACGCTCGCGCCACGCTCACGCCCTGTCGGGCCCACGCCCTGGCCACACTGAACAACACGACGCTACGCTCGCGCCACGCTCACGCCCCATCACGCCCATTCCGTGCCCACACTGCACCACACGACGCTACGCTCACCCCACGATGCGCCACGCTCCCACCCGGTCACGCCCACGCCGCGACCACACTGCACCACACGACACTACGCTCGCGCCACGCTCACGCCCCAACACGCCCACGCCGCGGGCACACTGCACCACACGACACTACGCTCGCGCCACGCTCACGCCCCAACACGCCCACGCCGCGGGCACACTGCACCACACGACACTACGCTCGTGCCACGCTCACGCCCCAACACGCCCACGCCGCGGGCACACTGCACCACACGACACTACGCTCGTGCCACGTTCACGCCCCATCACGCCCATGCCGCGCCGACACTGCACCACACGACGCTACGCTCGCGCCAAACGTGAACACGAACTCAAATGCCGAACGATGAGGCGCATCCAGAACTCGCCTTTTCTTAGCTGTCGACGGGTGCATATTGTTGGGTTGCAGGCGCACAATACATCGATCGTAGACAATCAGCAGGTGTGGGACAATCATCAGATACAGACCATGTCACAGATTCAAAAAACATCGATCGTAAACAGCCAGAGAGCATCGAAAAACCATCACTTAGGCACAAATATAACAGGTTGCAGACGCATAAATCATCACACACAGATGGTCGTGAACAGAGCATGCGGGTAGGATATTACTCTGGCGCTGGTTCATTTAACCTTCAGTTCACTGGGCCGGGACGGATCAGAAAAACCTCCACTGCAGGCACCCATAACCACAGCCGCTGATTCAGGCTTTTCCACC
>NW_026267490.1:138305-149255 GCF_000697945.3 Frankliniella occidentalis
GTGAACACGAAAAAATAACGTCATTGCGACGTTTCGGTGACCAATCTCTGTTACTTGGGCTGCATCTAAATCGTCATCTGAACTCGAAACCACTCTTTTTGATTTCTTCTGCTTCTTACTTTTCTTAGCCTTCTTAGATTTCTTGCTATGCTTTCCCTTCCTTTTCATCTTCTTACTCTTCTTACTCTTAGATTTGGCAGAGCTCAACCTACTCTCAGAAGATGATCTGCTGATGGAGTGTTTACCTTCAGGAGCATGGGTTGGGCTTGGGCTTCTGTCTTTCTTCTCGGGACTAAGTGGGACAGTTGGCGTTCTCTCCACATCATCATTTGGCATACTGACCGACGTTTTCTCAGGAGAGACAACTTGAAGCACATCAACATTCGGCATACTGCCTGGTGTTGTTGGCCCACCAGGGGCAACTGGAGACTCATCATCTGTGTGTGCTTCAGAAGATTTGGCACTATCTTTGAGGATCTTCAGATCACTAGCAAGTGCAAATTTGTCAACCTGGAAGACAAAAAAAAATTAGTAAATATGCAAGACTAAAAACAAATGGGCAAAACAATCACATCACACTGAAAGCATACCTTTGCCCTTGCGTCAATGGACGAAGAATTCGTATCAGAGTTTACAATGCTCGAGGAGGTACTGGGATTATCATCAGTGATCGGATCTGCTGCGCTGACTGGATTGAATGTAGTTGCGGTGATTGCACCACTCGACTGGAAAAAGAAGGGCAAAGTTAATGTAAAAGGAAACTAACTGGTAAAGAGGGAACAAAGAATGAAAGCGTTTTCAGAACACTGGTAAGCTCAGCGTGCTACTTATCAGCTGGAATCATTTCTGTTTCCATTTTTAACTCTGCTCGATCCTTCCTTTTTTTCTTGATCTTTTTGGACTCAGCCTTGGAAGACGATCCCTCCTCAACTTTGACAGAACGCTGAAATAGAAAGCAGCAATTAACATTAAATGCAGAAAAACAGATAACATAAACTGAACGTGCTATTACTAACCTTACTCAACTTTCCAGGCTGTAGATCTTTCATCATTTCCCGCTGTTTAACAGCAGACTTGCGAGGCATTTCTGAATGAAAACTTTCTTCTTTACTTAAACGCTAACCTTTCTTCACTTTCTTGATTTCTGTCATCACATCAGCCTCGTTACCTGTAAAAGAAAATCCACTGTTATAGTTGAGATTCAACTAGTACATGATACATCAAAACCTTTCCATCATAAACTTGAAACATGAATAAGACTAAAGTTGGGTTAACTAGTGGAAGGGACAATAAAGACATATAGAGCATAAAAGTACACTGATATTCATAACACCTAAGAACTAGTGGGCACACAATCTCACGACTAGGATTAAAAATGAAGTGAAAACGAGCAAAGGATCGCCGGCTTCACTGTGGCCACGAGGCAAATTGTAAAGGTTAACACCTCAAAAAAAACGACTTAAAATTTTAAACAAAGAGCCCAAAACTACATCAGCTCAAAAAAAGAAAAAATACAAGAACATAAAACTTACTTGACTTAAACATGACTTCTCCTTCAAGAACGGTGCTGCCGTACTGGAACTGAACTGCATCGCCGATATTGATACCAGACGTATCAGCCGTGCGCATATCACGAGTCGGGACGCAGTAAAAATAGTCATTAGCGACAAAGAAGTACATTGTCTTGTTCTCATGCTTCGATGATATTGTTGGGCAATCGATTGCAATTGATGATGGTTGAATGAAACCCAAAGGCCTGGAACCTCGTCTCGCACACCATATGTCACGTGCTAGTGGCGTCATACTGAGCAAAGCTTGCACATTATTTGCTGCTGGCTGATTTTGCCACGAGAGAACAGCGTGGTAAAACTGGGGCGAATACAGCGGAAAGCCCATTCCTTGTTGCTGGTTTCGCTGGTTTTGGGGGTTGAACCAACAGTTCTGAGATGAGTGACCACGTCTGCCACAAGTACAAGATTGGCTATTGTTGTTGTTATTCCAGTTGTGGTTGTTGTTTCAGCCACCTCTACCGCCATGACTTTTACGACCACCACGGGAACCACGGCCGCGCCCTCGGCCACGTCCACGGTTGTCGCTTCCAGACGGCTGTTCAGTGGAAGTAGACGGATTAGACGGGTTGGAGCTGGAGCTACTGCCATAAGGGTTGTTGAAGTTGGTCGGGAAAACCATCTGAACTTTAGCTTGTTTAGCCGATGATTCTTCCTCCCCCCCCCCCTGCGACTGTAGCTTGGTGAGCACGCTTGTTGGCAGTTTTTCCAGTCGGTGGCAGAATAGTGTAGCCCTGAATGGCGGCATTTGTAGCTGCCGTGAGACTGGGAAAAGTCTGGAAAGCTATGGAGCTCAGACTTCAGACCTTTCACAAAAGCTTGTACTTTAAGCTGGGTAAGGTCATTCGTCTGCATCGTTGGGTAGGCCACAGTGGCTCTTGTCTCAACTCGTCTCGAGAAGTCTTGGAGGGACTCTTCATCGTCTTGTTTCAGGGTTTGGAATTGGTTAAGACGCTCCCAAATAGTGACGGTATGGCCATAAGTACGCTGTAGGGCTTTGTTCAGAACATGGAATGGAGCATCTTCTCGCAAGTGAGGCATGCACTGAAGAATCTGCACAGCCTTTCCAGTGAGTGCATTGAGCAACTCGTCTCTCTTACGCTCTGGAGTCCAACCATTGTTACGGGCTACATTATTGAATTGGACTTCATAAATGTAGTAGTCGTATGAGCCATCAAATGTCTTGAGTTTCATGGATTTTTGTTGTAGTAGTTGGTGGTCTAACCGGGACATATTCCTCTTCCTCAGTCACAGGAACATATGTCTCACGAGCGCCGAAATTCAAGAGCACCAAATTTGGATTGAATGGAAGACTCGAGTGTTTGCTGGAGTCTATCCGCAATCATTTGAATGGCGTCCACACCAACCACATTGTTTGGATTGAAGAGACCTTGGTCATCGTTCGCACCGGGACCTGGACCGCCTGTATTGCCTGCTGCGGAAGCTGATCCTTGGTCGTCGTTGTCTCTATTGGACCCTTGGTCAAGAGACCCTTGGTCAAGAGACCCTTTGTCATCGAGGCCTTGATCGTACCCTTGATCGTGCTTACCGAGAGGCCTTACGTAGCGTCCTTGTCCACTGGGACCACGAGACCCTCGTCGCCTACGTCGGTCGCTAATAACGACTTCCAAATAAAGAACTTACTTCCAATAAGTTGTTTTCTTTGTTTGATTGGTCAGGCGTGAAGAGAGGTCAAAACCAGGGGAATAGCCGAATCGTTGCCGGGGTCAGACAGAGGAAATGCCAAGTCGGCTGCCGGGATCAGGTCAGGGGGAATGCCGGGTCAAAAGCCAGGAATCAGGATAATCAGGAACGCACACCTTCACTTCTTCTCTCCCTTTCCGAATTACCGCTGCCACCACTTTTGTGTAGCGGGTGTTTGGAATAAAGAAGGCAGGAGAGGTTTCAGGAGGATGTATTCAGGTCAACAGTCTGAGATACACTGAGCGCTTGGTATAGATCTGTTACTAGGATACCAGGGGTTGGTCTAGGGAGCATGCGTGGGTGAACGGTAGAAATACCAACTTCATAACAATACAGATGGTCTACAATTGTTTAACTCTAGTTCTTTCTCATTATGGGCTTAGTACTTTGTAATTAATGAGTTGCCTCGAGATAAACGGTTCCAAAGTGAGAACATGCTAGTAGCTGGTATTTGGGGAAGTGTAAAGAAGCCTCACCCTAATGTATTCCTGCAGCCAATCATGACGAGTTAGAAAGTTTGCAGAAAGGGGTTAATTTTCATGTACATGGTATAGAGCAGCAACTTGAAGTGAAAGTAATTGTTCTGTGTGATGTGTGATGCCCCAGCTGTGGCTATGTTTTTAAATATTAAAAGCCATTCTGGTTTTTACTCTTGCCATATCTGCTACTGCAAGGGGGAAACATCTAAAAGGACAGGTGATGTGACTGTTTTCCCTTATCAAGAAGATTTTCCGCTACGTTGTAAGGCTGATTATATAAATCAGGTAAAATATGCTGTTGAAAGTAGGGTGCTTCACAACACTGCTCTTCTTAATGAGCCTGAGTGTTCAGGTATCAAGGGACTAACCACATTGTCTTATTTTGTGTCTGATATGTTTACAAGTACTGCAATTGATTCAATGCATGCTTTATATTTAGGTGTGACCCGCCAAATTTTGACTTTGCTCTTTGATCATGCATATAGGAATGAAAAATTTTCTGTTCATAGTAAGATAAAAGAATTTAATGAGAGAATGTCGATGATCAGACCTCCGCACTTTGTGCAGAGACATCCTCAAGGTGTAGATGAATTAGCATATTGGAAGGCTACTGAATTCAGATCATTTTTATTTTACTACTCTTCATTTGTACTGTGTGGAATACTACCCAAAGATTCCTTTGACAATTTCCTCCTATTTGTTGAAGGGGTAGCCTTACTGAATTCGGGTAGCATAACACCAGAGGGTATTGTTTTAGCAGAAATGTTGTTAGACAAATTTGTCAGAGACTTTGAGATATTATATGGTCTGAGGCATATGAGCCACAATATCCATATGGTCCTTCATCTTGGTAGTTGTGTTAGAAATCTAGGCCCACTCTTTGTAAGTAGCTGTTTTAAGTTTGAGGACATGAATGGCACAGTTCTTAATTTTGTTCATTGTTCTCGGCATGCTGCTTTGCAAATTCACTCAAAGTTAAACATAATTAAAGATTTACCCCTGAAAATTCACAATATGAATGAGGGTCCTGCCAAGACCCATCGCAAAAAAGTTAAAACAGAAATGGATGATTTTAAAAATTAATTGTAAAATTTCTGATGGTCTTTTATGTGTAGGTCTTGATTTTCAGTTGGACAATGATAAGTCCTGGGTGTTAAATGAACTTGTGACTTCCAGAATTATTATGCATCCAAATGTCTTGTCTGTTAGAGTATATCACCGCTTTATGAAGGGCAAACTACTGTATGTGTCTAGGTCATATGGTAGAGGGCACTGTGATTCTTCATTTGCCAAGTATTGTGTAAATGGTGTTATGCTGTCTGGAAGAATTGAGTTTTTCATAAAAGTGAAGGTTTGTGGATGTTTTGAGTATTCATGCAATTGTAATAAAAAGCACTTAGCAGTTGTAAGAACTATGAGTAGAGAAATTGCTTTTCGATCAAATATTTGTCAAGTTCAGCATGTTTCTAGATGTAAGCTTAAAAATTCTGTGAATCTAGTAGATCCTTCATCCCTTCAGTCTGTCCTCATTAATGTGGGGCTGAAAGATGACTACTTGTACATTTCTGACTTGTTAAACTTGTTTGAACTTGAGTGAAGTTATCGTTATTAAAAGTGTAAGAGAAATTACAGCTGACTTTGCTTGACTCCGTTTCTCCTGACACTCACCGGTCCAAGGTGCGAACAGCATTACCAGTCAGACAGGGGCGGCCGGCCGAGGGGCGGGGTGGTCGGCTGGTCCATGACGTCACGGTTTCGTGACGTAGTAAGGGGGAGTGCCCACTTGGCAACAGCGCCCTAGCCCTTGCTCGGATCGGGCCGTTTTGCCGTCAGTTTATTTTCTTTTTGTCATCCGTTTGTGATCCGATGGGAAATGGATCGACACTTGAAACTGTAGGTGTGCTTCGTGTTATTTCTACGGAATAAGTAGTCGAACCGCAAACAATGATTATAGTAAAATATGGCGCATATATTTCCGAATTCAGAGTAACAATCACAACACTCAAAATCATAAAGTTCTAAGCTCTTAAATATCTTGACAAGAGACGATAGATTTAATTGGCGTGAGTATCGGCAAGAGTACCAAAAGACGCGTATGCGTTACGACCGTTGTAGGTGATGCGAGCAGGAGCGGCAGCGGAGTGGGGTGCGCAGGCAGGCGAGCAGCAGATGAGACGGGTTCAGCGGCTCCCGAGCGGCGTTGGCTCGGAAAGGGTTGAAACGGAGTCCCGAAGTGGAGTCCAGAGGTAGAGTCCGGCAGGGCTTCCAGCGGCAGAGCAGCGGCAGAGCAGGGGCAGAGCAGGGGCTCGGAGGAGAGGCAGGCTGCAGGCGGCTGTCTAGGACGGCTGCTCGGCGTCGACTGATGCTGGCGCAGCTCGGGGGTGTAGTATGAAGCCTTGGTTGGGTCCGCCACCCCACCACGGCGTCGTGAGGGTGTGGCGCCGACGCTTGTGGTGAGGGTGAGCGAAGACGGTTTATGCGTTGGCTGGCGCCACCTTCGGCCCGAGCAGACTAGGGATATGAGCTAGGGGAGACCGCAATGCCAAGGGACCCGTGGGGTGGACGCAGCCATAAACTTTTTATTGGTGGCGCCGTCCGAAGGGGAAGCCGCACTTGTTCCCTTACCGACTGGGTGGCGCCACCAAACTGCGCGTGTTGCCCATAAGACATAAGGCGCCACCGACAGTTCCACGAACAGACGGCCTAAGGCGGCAGTGATACCAAAGTCGGGTTGGTTCTAAAAAGGTACTCGATACTCAGCCTTAGTGAAATGAACCTAAATAAATATGCTGCAAAGAGTTAATGCAAACATTAAAGCCAGAAGGGCTGTACGGATAAGTCCAACACTCGACAAGGGCCTGACTAGGACAATGCAATGCGGTGGCACACCGCGTCATGCATAACAAATAATGTGGGAAAGTTAATACAAGCAATGCGCCTTGATAATTAATAACAATGTACGACACGCAGGCTGTAATGTACACAGTATGTAATGCACGTTGCAGCAAGATACTTAACTGAGTACCGAAAATCTAATACACTACCAAGTGAGCAGTGACTAACGTGAATGACAGTACCCATGATAGCCTTTGCTAGACAGTTAAATATAGCATATTGTGGGGTGGTAACCGCCACATATCCTACAAGCATGGAGTTCGTGGAGTCTCCGTAAAAAGCCGTAGTTCCAGGCAGCTCCGTACAGACACGCAGTTCAGCGGGTCCCCGTATAATGTCGCAAGTGCTTGAAAGTCACTTCTGAGATATAGCGCTTCAAAGTTTTGGGTTTACATCGCGCCTTATGGGCGGCTGGAATTTCAGACCAGAATAACTTTTGAACTAATTGACATATCGAAATGCGGTTTTCGCTGATCGATAGTCCTTGGTTCCCTCTATCAGACGCACTCCATAACTAGAAATTTTTAAAAAACATAGTTACGACGCTATACGGCGGCCTGCTGAACTCCGTGTTTGTACCGAACCCCCGGGAACTGCGTCTTTATACCGGGCCTCCACGAACTCCGTGTGTATAGGTTTCAAGTGTCGGGATGGCAAAATGATGATAAACTGATGGCAAATTGATCACATACTGATGACAAACGGCGTTTTTCGTTTTGTCATCCGTTTGTCATCGGTATGTCATCAAATTTACCATCGGGTTGTCATCAGTTTGCCATCCGTTTGTCATCGGCGAGATGACAAACTGATGACAATCTGATGCCATAATTTTCCATGCGGGTCCCACTGACTCCTGACTTTCAAAACGGCAATTACGCGCACGCCTAAAACACTCTTTTTGAGGGAACAGGCATCAAGTGGCAAGACGAGGGAAATGATATGAATTACGATGAATACGCGAAGGACTTCACACTCTATGCAATCGACTTGACCCCGGATCAGTCGGCGCATGAGTGTCATTGGAACCTACAACGCCAGGGTGTTGACAGGCTCGACGTACGGTTTAGAGTTGAACTCCCCGTCGCTGTCAACTGTATCGTTTATTCAGAGTTTGACAACCTTATTGAAATCGACAAGAACAGGAAGGTTGTCGTCGACTACAACGTGTAAAAGATGGACGGTCCCACTCTCGAAAGATTTTTTTACGTCACGAACCCCACTCCTCGCGATATTTTCTAGGCGTGTTTGCCGCAGACAGCCTGCCACGCACCGTCACATCCCTTCCCGCATTTCTCATTGTAAACTCTAACCCCATCTCCAAGCCCGGTACGCATTGGTCGGCTATGAGTATCGACGCGTGCGGCAAACGTCAATTTTTTGACAGTTATGGTGAAAGACCTCGTGTCTCGCTACACAAACGATTTTTGACTCGTGTATGTAAATCGTGGACGTACAACCACGTCGATCTCCAATCACTTGACTCATTTGTATGCGGACATTACTGCGTCATGTATATAGTTTGGAAGGCTCACGATTATACGCTCTCTGATTTTGTAAAATGTTTCTCGCCCTATTGTACGCAAAACGACGAACTCGTTGAAAAAATGCTTCAACGCTATTCTAAAAATGTGAAACTGTGTGACGATGTTATTGTAAAAGGGAATATACAAAAATGTAGCAAGCGTTCTATAAAATAATTATAACGCTATACCAAATTATTTCTCTTTTCTTTATTTCCTTAAGACACATACACATGCACAACCGAAATGATCTCATCGCGACATACAAAACATTGCTTTACATCACATGAAAAAGAAACGAGATGTCTACACGGTAAAAACACACCGCTAAGATCATCAGCAGAACGTATTTTACTCTTCATAACGTCATCACAGCTGTCCTTTTTATCCGACTTCATTGAGACGTCAGTCTTTTCTTTGGGCACGCACTCGCTGACACCCTTAAGTGCCACGGCACGAATTTCCTAAAAGGGAAAACAAAATACATCACAATAATTTACACACGTTCTTTCATTTAAAAAAAAACCAAAGACGAAAAGAAACGTACCTCGAGTGTCATCGTGGCTGGTCTCACGCCCTTCACGCTGCGTAAATGATCGGCACCCTTCCTCTCCTTCATGAATGCACACTTTAAAAAGTACAACGCATGTTCAACCCATGCGTCATCAACCCTTTTCCAATCCTTAAGACCACCTCCGCACATATAGCAAAAAACTTTATCACCCAATTGAGTGTAGAAAAATCCTGCGTCGGCCAATTGTTTTGCACAGACGTCACTCTTCCAATTTTTAAACGACGTCTCTCTGCTTTCCAATGTCTCATAATGGTTGTGTGCAGGGTCGCTCAAGCTCCCCCTCATTTGCCTGGTGCTCTTATTCTTCTCCCCCTGACGCAGGAAGCGGGAACATCAGAGGGCGAACAGCCAAGTCGTTTGACATCCCGCGTAACCCGCTGAAATGAATTGCACAACCTCGCGTCGACACTGGATAAGACCACACTCCCACCACCATGATTCAAACGAACGATGCTCGTTAGTCCATCGGCTCTTCTCCATTGCCGAGGCCTCCATGACTCTCCGCTGCCTCCGCCCTGCGTGACCGATCCATGATGAGCCGCGCACCCACGTGACTCTGGGATTCAAACGTGGCGCTCCCTCCCGCGCCAACAAGACCGTCCCATGCCGAGCCGCGCACGTCCTATACACGCGTTAGGGGCCTGGGTTGTATCCAGCGACATACAACCTACAACCGAATGGAGGTCCCTGATTGGCCAATTCGCCCCGCGAGTCATTTGTTTTGGGCGAATTGACTAATGAGGGACCTCGGTTAGGTTGTAGGTTGTAAGTCGCTGGATACCCCCCTGGAAACGACCCGCCAACACGTTCGCCCATGCCGCGTCTAGCCGAGCCGACCCGAAGAGCGCGCTACACCGCCCGCAGCTGCATCACATCGCGACAGCATGCCTCCCCCTTACAGCCGCTCAGGTAGTGTAGGGGTTAAGAGGCACTCCCCGTAACCCAAAGACACCGGTTTCGATTCCAGCCAAAGTCAACGACGTTTTTTGGGAACACCTCTGCCCTCCACCCCCTCCAGAACATGCTACCAGACGGCCCACAGGCCGCCACCCCATACCTCCTCCCCAACAGGCGACCAGGTGCCCCATCCCCAGGGCTCACAAGACGCCTCCCTATACCCCCTCCCCAAAAGCGACCAAACATCACGCGACCACGTAGTACATATACAACCAATAGTCTTAATTCACCGAAAATACTATTGTGTTTTCAACATTCCTAGGAATCTTAAGACAGATATCTATTTGTTTTGTTTTTTTGTCGTCAGGATACCAGTGTCGATATTGTGTTGAATTCAACTGTTGTTTTTTTTTAATTTTTTCGAATGCTATGTCGATCGATAGTAGACGTCGATTTCGTGACGTTAACTTGGCAAGAGGAGCTGATAGCCGATCGACAGTCGTTCGAAATTGTAATGTTACTAGGATAGAAGGCATAATAGGAGTCAGACGCACGGTCTCATAATACTGTGGTTGTCAGGTCCGCCCGCCCAAGACTCTCGTATCTAGATGCCGAAGCGCCACCTATTGGCAAAGCAGCTGCACCTCTATGTATTGTCTCCGGGATATGATAGGATAGTCAATGGAAGACTCTACGATGTCTCCAATATAATTTGAAACATTTAGAATTGCATAGCTTACTCCCAAACCCGCACCTGAACGAATCCAAACGAACGAGACGGGAGTGGTCGGGCCTCGCCTGTCGGCGTATCGGGTATTGGTCTAGAGAGCTGAGCGGAAATAGAAGAACAAAAGCGGAAGGTGAAGAGGCGCCCGCATTTCCCCCCGCCTGCCTCCCACTTCTCCCCGGGCGCACTCCCACTCCGCCCAGTGGAGGAGGGGGGGGACGGCGCGGGCGCCTTTCCCCCTTCCGTCTTCGTTCTTCTACTTCCGTTTAGCGCTCTAGGCCAATACCCTATTGGCGTGAGATGGCGCTCGGCTGACTTTGCCCGCGCTCCAACCACTGTTACGCGGGCCCAGCTCACAGGACTCATTTGCACTCCAAACTCTTATCGAACAACCAGTGCAAACAGTATCACACCATAAAAAATTGTTGTGTCACCAGACGCGCTCCTTCCTACGACACAACGGACAATTGGTGTCAATTAACTACAACTTCGTGACCACATGTTGCCGACGACAATAATTTTTATTTCACGATCAGCCCACTCTACCTTTTTTTAATTTCACGCAGCGGAAATACTCCATGCAGCA
>NW_026267490.1:150929-155920 GCF_000697945.3 Frankliniella occidentalis
TAGGGGCTTGTTCGTTCCTGGCGTGCGTGTCTTTCTTGTGCACGGGGTGGCGGGACGAGGAAAGACAAGCGACACCAACGAGACGAAAATGTGGAACGCTTCACGATTTTGCGTGTCATCCTTGCGCAGGGGCCATGCTAATCTTCTCTGTATCGTTCCAATTTTAGTATATGTACCGCCGAAGCGAGTACGATAGGTGCGCGCCGGACGAGGGTATATATCCCTCCGGAGCATGTACACTCTAAATGGCCATGGACAATTTTTTGTCCATAGACTCCGTTACAACTGAGTTGTAACTAACTAGTTACAATTTTGTCCATAGCCTAGTTACAACTTTTATTGTCTTTGAATCCATGGACAAAATTGTCCGCAGAGTGGTGAACAAGCAATCTTTCCTTCGCTAGTGACAAAATTGTCCTTACTGGACACACAATTGTTGCACAGTAACTTGCATTCCAGCTTCAAGCGCCTGGTGGGTAGGCAAACATTTTCTGTGGCGTGCTTAGCAGGCTTGCCTACCCAGAACATGGCAGGCGCCGAGCTCGGGCGGCTCCGGCCAGGCGCGAATGAGAGAGGGAGGGAGTGGGGGAAGGAGTCGGGAAGGGGCGAGGGGGGGGGGGCATGCACCGACTCGCCTCCGCCTCTCCGCCTGCCTGCTGCATTCACAACTTCTCATAAGTATTCGAAAGGAATTGCAATCCGCCTTTTTTTTCGAGATTCACTACTGAATTTCTCATCAGTTGTTGTGTGTCTCGTGCGGCGTTCGCTTCTTTTCATATCCTTAAAACGGGAGAAATGTTTGCAGAGAAATTCTTGAGAAAAGGTGAGGTGTTTTGTTATTTTTTATTGTTTTAACACCATTTGCTAAGATAAAAATGTTTGGGAATAACTTTGGCCTTCTTTGCAGGTGGGGCACTCCCAGCCCAGGCGTTCATTCCTGAGCAAAGGTTTTCAAAAAACTTTTAACAACCTCATCTTTAACCTCACTTCTATTCAGCAATAATGTAAAATAATATTGAATTTTCTATTGCTTACTTGTTCTGTCTAGTAATTCGAGTGTCAACTATTTTCTTGAAGCTTTTTGGTTTTCAGGTACCACTTACCTTTAGTGTCGAACCTCTTACTTGGAATGTTAATGCAACTATGCATTTAAAGATTGATTAGGCTTTACTAGTATCGTGAAGCAATTGCAAACATGTTTTTTTCATTCACAGGTGAGGTTAGCTTATATTATGTTCATGTTCCTAAGTCATAGAGAATTCTATTTCATTTTCTGAGGCACTTTTTTATCTGCTGAGTCTGCCGTTCTCAATGTGATGGGGCTTGTTAATTTTTCAAGCGTATCATCTTAAGAACCACAGCCTCAGCTGAAGTGAACCACCTAATCTGAGGAGACTAAGTACATTATTAGTAATACAATTTTTTTTCCCTCTATTTGTTTTTTAGAGTGCTGATTTTTCACTGTTTTAATGCCACTATGTTGTCATGCTGAAAAGATACTACTACAATAAGCGAAAAATATAACAGCTATGGAATCCAGAGGTAAAGATTTCTTATAACCGACATTTGTAAGTGTTAATGTCCTCTGCTTTAGATTATTTATAACAATGTGCTCTTTTGTCAAACACAGATGTTCAGAGGAAGCGATATCTGCTGTGTGTCCACTGTGATCCAGCAACATATTTTGATGACCTAGAAGAGTTAAAAAAACATTGGCAGCGCCTGCACAGGGATAAAGTAATTCTTCTTTGTGGCCAGTGTAAATCTGAGTTTCGTCATCAAACCTCATTGGTCCGACACATTACCACAATTCATGTAAATGCATGTCAAGATCTCGACTCTGATGATGAAGAAGATAATGGTGAGAGCATGGAGACGAATTCTCCTGAATCTCACAATAATTCAAGAGAACAGCAGAATGTGTCAAATAATCGTTCAGATACATTTTCTGAACATGAAGAAGAAGGTGGTCGGGATGAAGTTAATGAAGAAATTGACTTTCAAGATGAAGCTGCTAAATTTCTTTTGAAGTTAAGATCATCAGGAAATTTGACAAATGCATCTGTTGAACTGATTCAAAATTTTACTTCAAACTTAATTTCTCTTCTTGCTGCACATTTTAAAAGAAAAACCAAAAATTTTCTTGAAGAGAACAGAGTTAATGAGATTGTTTCTGAAAAATTTCTTTCAGAAACATTTCAGATTGGTAATCCTTTTCAGGGTCTGGAAACAACTGATAAACAATTAGACTATTTTTCTGAGAAGTATGGTCTTGTAAAACCAGAGGAAATGTATTTATCAAGCAGAATTGAGCATAGGCTGGATAGGACCAGCAAAATGTTTTTACCTAAACAAGTTTCTCAAACATTTCAGTCATTCTCATTGATTGGAACCTTAACTCTGATTGCCCGGAACAAGTATTTAAGAGAATTGATTTTATCTGAGAAAGAGAGTACTGATGGCATTTCTAGAGGATACAAGGATGGAACTGACTTCAAGAATAACACATTTCTTCAGAAGTACCCTTTTGCTTTTAGGATTGAACTAAATTATGATGATCTTGAAACTGCCAATGGAATGGGGTCCAAAGATGTCATTCACAAAATTGGACCATTCTATATAAGAATTCAAAATTTACCTGCCGAAGAAAATTCAAAACTTTCATCAATATTCTTATTGGCAATGGCTTATTCAGAAGATTTGAAGGACAAAGGGGTTTTCAAGAAAATTCTTACTCCCCTCTTGGAAGATCTGAAGAAACTTCAGTCTGATGAAGGCGTAGAAATAACCCTTCCAGAAGGAGGTACTTTTATTATACGGGCATGTCTGGTGTGCTTTTGTGCTGATTCTTTAGCTGCGCACGCCCTTTTTGGATTTATGGGGTGTTCTGCAATGAAATTTTGTCGCCTCTGCTTGCTTTCCTTGACTGATCTTCAAGAAAGCTCCAATTCAATTGGTCCACTTCGTACATCAGAAACTCACAAGCAACATGTTGCAGATGTTGAAAGAGACCCAACTTTGAGGAGTGCCTATGGTGTCAATGAAGAAAGTGCTTTGGCTAGTGTTCTGAGAGTGCCGGAAGACAGTGTAATGGATGCTTTCCATGATTTTGTTGGTGTAGCACAAATGGTTCTGAAGTTGGTTTTGTACGAGTTTATCCTTGTGAAGAAACTGTTTACAGTCTTTTATTTTAATGCTAACATTGTTGCATTTTCCTATGGAAGTCCAGAAATTAAAAACAAACCATCAGCTAATATTACAAATGAAAGACTTTATGGCGAAGGTCATACGCTCAAGCAAAATGGATCTCAAACATTTTGTCTCCTGCGTATCTTCCCTTTTTTAATAAAAGGTGTTGCTGAAGATGACAGATTTTTGGAACTAGTGTTTCTTTTGCAAGACATTATGCGGATAGTGTTTTCTTCCCAAGTGAGGCCAAGAGATGTGGATCAGCTGGAAATGATCATTGCTCAACACAATAGTTTGTTCCATGAACTGTTTGTGCCGCCTCCAGGGCCGCCTCCACTGCCACCCACTGGGGCAGCCTCTGGAGCAGCCCCTGCCCCAGCCCCTGAAGGGCCTTCTAGTGACAATGAAGAGAATGAAGAAAATGTTGATGATCCAAACACTGATGATAATGAATCTGAGCCTGATGACAACTCTGGTGCTAGTCAAGTTGCACCTGCTTCTAGAAGGAAAAGAAAAAAAATTGTTCATAAGACCAAGAGACTGAAAAAAGGCATCAATAAACTTCATCATATTTTGCACTACCCCAAACAATTTAGAGAAAAGGGGCCACTAATAAGATTGTGGTGCGCAAGGTAAAATCTAGTCCATTTATCTATCATTTATTATTTTGTCTTGTCACATGATACTAAAATGTTTTCCCCTCTATTTTGTACAGATATGAAGGACGTCACAGAATTCTTCGTAAACATTCTGCAGTTCAAAGTAACTTCAAGAACATAATTAAGACAATGTCAAGAATGTTCCAGCTTAGCACATTTGATGCTTTTTTGCAAAAGAAAAAACCTGAAACTATTATTAGTAGTACAGATTCCGTCCAGGAAATTGTGCAAAATAGTATTTACAGTGACATTCTAGTTAGTGAAGGCCTACTGTTGGATGATCAGGTAAAGATTGTAAAGTCAGTGAGTGTGAAGGGAGAAGAATATGCTTGTGGACTGTTTGTGGTCTGTCCTTCACAAAATGAACCATTTAAATTTGGACTTATTGCTGATGTCATTGTTGAAGTGAAAGATGCATCAAAAGTGTATCTTGTTGTACAAGAATGTGTCAATGAAGGCTTGAGTAATAGGTACAATTCTTACAAAATAAGAAACCTGTTTGAAGCACCACCATACCTTTTGAAAATTGAAAACCTTATTGACTATCGTCCATTACCAGCCTGGACTCCAATGGAACGTGATGGCTTGGGCCTATACTTGCACCCACGCAATATTTTCTGTTAGCTGGTAAGGAATCTTTCTCTACCTTCACTTTACTGTAAAGCCAGTGAGGGCAACTGAATAAGCATGAAACTGTACACTTACAAGTGTTTAACTCACAGTTGAGCATTGTTTGTCAGTGTCAGTTTTTCTGCTTTAGAATCAAAGCATGAAGGTATGTTTTAAAATGTGGTTTACTGACTCCTTTAATTTATTTCACAGGTTGCAATATTAGCTGCAAAACTCAATCAACCATTCTCTATCATTTTTTTTCCATAAATTAATTAACTAATTGATGATAATTGAAGTAATTCTACATGTATCAAAATCAACCATTCCTACATAATCAACAGCCCGAGGATCAGATTTCACAAGTGAGTAGTCAATTTTTGGAGGTGGAGACAGCAGGGGCTTTGCGCAACAGACGCGGGCACCAAAAGCAAGGTCAGGGACGTGATCCAGGTCCTGACCCTCAATGGATCGGCCTCGTTAAGTAGGCTTCCTGCTCGCTCTCCGCAGCAAGAAGCACGACGTCGACGTCGA
>NW_026267490.1:156803-164173 GCF_000697945.3 Frankliniella occidentalis
GGGGGGTCCTGGGCGTGCTGAGAGTAGTTGCTGCACCTGGCCCCGTGCCTGAAGACGAACATCGGCAGCACCCGTGCCAGCCCCTCCCCCCTCAGCCAATGGGCGCGGCCTGCCAGACCCCACAGCACCTCGTCAGGCCCGGACTGGCGCCGGGCGGGGAACGGCAAAAATCCGTGTGGGCCACGGGCCACTGGCGGCCGGGGGCCACGAGAGGCGTGGCCGGAGGCCACGGGAAGCGTGGCTGTGTGGCCACGCGAAGCGTGGCTGCGAGGGCCGATGGCTCGGGGAAAGGCCAGACAGCTGCACAGCAACGTCTTGACCTGACGCACAAGGGACGAGGACGAGGGGACACGCAAAATAAACGTTAACTTAAATCGTTGAACGGGCAAGCAGGGCAGGGCACTGCGGGCACGGGGCACGGCTGGGGGCCGGGCGCCGCCGGTGCTCTACGCTCAGATCCGCTCGCTGCAGCCGCACTACCCCACGCGCAGTACAACTCCGTGCCGCCCGCCCGCCCTGCACAATTTGGTTATTTGCCCTTCATGTCGCCCAGTGAGAAATGACAAGTCGAAACGACAACGTTTCGACTTGCACATCTCACTGGGTCGAGTGCTCGCCCGCGTGAACGCATGGACGACGACGGTGACAACTGCCATGGACTACATGTCACCCGTCATCGTCGAGTCCGCGAAGCGAAACACTAGAGGGGAGGCTAGGGGAGGGGGTGGGGCATTCCCTCTGCTGCTGCTAGTAAGATCGAGGGATCGAGGCGGTCATTTGGGCTTCTGGGTGGGCCTGAGGGACCAGCTACCTTTGGCCTTCCCTATCGTGAACACAACAGTACTGTTATTTATTCAGCATCTTTTTTCTTTCTTGTTTGTTCCTTGCTTTCTTGTCTTATTAAGTTATTTTCGGTCGCATATAATTAATCATAGTTACTAGAACTTGATAAGACACGGAGTTCTTATACAATTATACTTTGGATAAGTGTTAAGGTTGGTAGGTGTTGTCAGCCAGTTACGGCTGCGAAAGTTCGTTTTCTTAAGTTTGAGGTTTGAGTTTGAGTTCCGACCGTTGGCCTGCGCTGCTTCGATCTAAATGCTTTGAATTTGGCTCTCTGACAAATTGTGGTGAAGTTTTACGTTCTTTGAAGTGTTGTCGCACCTCATTACTTTGTATCGGAAACCCAAATTTTCTTACGTTTCAAAAAACTTTTATGTAGTTTAGCAAATATCAGTAGGCGTACAACCTCACTCTTGATCTGCATACTTAACTTCCCGAAAAATAGGCTTTGCGTAGATGTAAAGTAACTTTTCCTTCAAAGCGTGTGGTTTTCATTATATTTTATTGCCATTCTTTCTGTTTTCAGGTGAGCCGTTGCGTGCCTTCGTGCGCCTGCGTACGTAGAAATCGATGGGTTGGAGTAGCCGGCCGGGTCGTGTTTAACCTTAACCTCACCACAACTAAGTCGCCATGGACAAGTTGGATGTGGAGGGACTTGCTCGTGTGCTCGAAAACAATTATAGGGTTACTCCGGACGTCGTTAATATGCTCAAAGGTTAGATAATTTATAAGATTCCTCGAAGTCTTGTGGTTGAAACTGTTGTAAAGTATCATTTTCCCTCTAACCATTTTATTTTATGTTTTGTTGCTACAGCGCAGCAAGTGACAGGCGAAGATTTCATGAGTCTTACTGACGCAGAATTGAAAGCATTTAACTTTCCCTTAGGTTATATAAAGACTATTAACAGGGTCAAATCAGAACTGTCCAAGGTATGTGTCAGGTGAAACGTTTCAATTAATGCTAATTGTTCTTTCTTTTTAATTCGTCATGTGATTGTTTATTTGAAGAACCCATTATTTGTTGACGATGTGAGTGTATCATCTGAGGAAGCCCCAAATAAGTATTTGGTATTATTACCGTACTTCTCACAAAAGGAATTAGATGACTATACTGATTATGAAAAAGATGCTTTCGTAAACAAACTAGAGAGACACAGAAAAATATTTGGTTAGTTAGGATCCAATAGATTGTGTCTTGCAACAGAATTTGACTCCATAGTGTATTTAATTCAATTTATGCTACAGGTGACGAGGGCAACCCATTTGAACGCATGGTTAAAGAAAAAAGGCAGTCAAAGGTATGATAGATAGTTAGTAAATTTTACATGCTTCCTCGTAGAACTGTGTTACCTCAATCTCATATAATTGTTTGCAGAATAAAAAGAAGGAAAATCTGGCCTCTAAATCATCTCAACCTGAGCAGTCAAGTGACATCAATGTAGGTGCGTCAACTTCTCATGCCGAACCAAAACAGTTGAGGAAAAGAGGACATACAAGCAAGGAGGTGCTTTATCAAGATAATGATACTGAGAGTGAGAGTGGAAGTAATTATTCAGATAATAGAGTGTCAGATGAGGACACAGGTGAAAATGAAGATGGCAGTGACAAAGAAAATGAGGGTGAAAATAAAAGCTTCTTGTCAACTCAACTCACTTCATTTTTAAAAGACTCTTCTACTCTCAAGGAATTAAAACCTCACCTAGCCATTGTAAGTTTAAATTTATTTACTTTTTTAATGACTCTAGTTTGGTTTTGTATATTCATAAACTTTTCCCCTCGCCTAGCTGGATGTTAATGAAGTTCTTGAGAAAGATAAGGATGTCAAACAGCTCGTGCCGTACTTAAAAGATGGCTGGTTACTTGTTGATAAATGGAGGAAGAGAGTGTACAGAGTTTTAATGAACCACATCTGCTGGACTTACAAAAAGTAAGGTTTCATAGATTAGATTTTCTGTTGTTTTTTTTTTTAATTAAAAGTGAACTCTAATTTATGTTATGTTTTATTTGGGACCTTTCTAATTATCATTTTCTCCTCTTAATTTTTCTAGGCACCCCACTGAGGTATCTATGGCAACCAGAGAAATGCTGGCCAAAAGTATTGTTGTTGCTTACCCTCAATACCAGAGACCCTTTGAGATAGAAGGGAAAGACCCCTGGGTAAGTCTCATGTCTCTATAATGTTAAGTTTTATAACTGATTCTGTATACCAACTGTCCCCCTTGTAAATGAGTCTCCTGTTGATTGATAACTGTCTACTTCTGTCTTCCTAGTCTTCTGTTCTTTTGAACTTGAACAACATAATGAAACGCATTCAAGATAAGCTCCCTGTGGACCAGAGATCAAGGAAAAGTCAGATGAAAAAGTCAAAGACCAAAAAAATTAGAACTGTTGATTGCTCTGTGAATGTAAGTGTTTAATTATTTAGGTATTCATGAATTTTATCTTAACTTGATCTTAACTTACTGATATATTTCTAGATTCAAAAGTTAGCATGCTTAAATCCTGACCGTAACAATGCAACAACCATTTTGGACGGCATGGCGGCTACATTTGCAATCAGATGCGACATGAGGAGAAAGGGTGAAAGTATCACTGCAATTCTGGAAAAATTTCCTCATTTTCAACATTATAAGGGTAATGTGGTGAGTCTCAAATCGCAATTGCTTGTGAAGGTAAGTGTGCACTTTTAATTAACTAAGTGTTTTCTTGATATCTTTGTTTCTTTCCAGTTGTCAGAAGAATTTTCCAGAATCCATCCTAATGCACAGGATATGTGTGCTGAGCTGTTAGAGCTGTGTCCCAAAATATTAGAAGTATGCAGAGATAAGATTCTAGTTCCACCTCCCTTTGAAGATGGTAAGAAGTTCTATCAAATCTACAGACTTAAGATGATGGTGCATGTAATTTTTTTTTAAATAACTTCTCTTTCTTGTTATAGACTTGCTAACTGCCTGCTTAGCTTTGGCGTACTACCTGCCCCACCCTATTGATCCTCCACAGCAAGGACCTCGCGTTACTGGAAGAAGAGGACAACGTCAAAGAAACCAGAGAAGGAATGAACAAGCTCAGGCATCGAATTCTGTTGCAACTCCACAAATTGAGGAGCTGATTGTCATCAAAGCAGTAAGAATCCCAATGACCAATCCTATTTTAATGTACTATTTACAATTATATTAACAATTTTCTATTCCAGCCTAGTGTGAATATATCACTTTACGTCCAGCAAAAGAGGGAAGAGGCTGGTAAACCCATTCAACCTTATTTGATTGGTATCGTCAGTCCACTAACTAAGAAGATTCTGAAATTCTTCCTCATAATGGATTCAAAATGTATTGATCTGGAAGCTATTCCCAGTGTACGAGCCTTGGATTTGCTCTTCAAGTCATTCTTTGTGTTTTATGTTCATTACCCACCATCATGGTCTCTCTTCTTCCGATTTCTACAAACATGTTTGTATAAGGTATTTGAAAACAATGATGAAGCTCCTACATCTTGTGTGGCTGCTTACAGACTGTTAACATCAAAATAGATCTAATATTTTCCATATCAATATTATGTTGTTGTTTTTTTAAATGAGGCTAACTGTAATTGATTCTAATGAAAAGATATTTGACCCTCAATTGTTTCTGTTATTCTTGAAGTTAACTTCTATCAATCTTGATATTCTATCATTTATATTTTATTCCATGTTGTTTTTCATCTTTGATTTTAACTAGGAGATAACAAGTGCTCTCCTGTAGTCTTATTTTGGGATTTTAAAATTATTTTTTGTTTTTAAGTTTAAAATATTTCATTTAAATATCTGACACCTAGTTATTATTCTGTAAATGACTTGAGTCATATAACCTGTATTACCTTATTACCTGTAATCAAGACAACAATAAAAGTCTTTAGATTGAATAATCGTTTACCACTATTCCTTCTGCAAGTCATAAATTTTATTGTGTAAGATTTACTATATTTGTGAGGGCTGTGGCTGCAAAAGCCGTTCTTCAAAATGGAAGTGAAAAGGGAAGAAAGTAGTTACTCCTCTACATTGGTCTTTTATTGTGGAAACTAAATCGATCCAAACATGCAGTTCATTTTGAAAGTTAAGAAAACTAAGTAGCCTTCTGTTTAAAAAATATTTGGCAACAGTGGTACTTAACTTATGACATTTTGGAATTCAGTAATGTTCAATTAGCACACAGGTACAAAATTGCAAATTATATTGATTTGAAATTGGCAAGTGTAGCTATACAGTACAGATGCAGTTCTGGTTCAGCTGGCTTAAAGTGATAGTTTCAAGTGGCATCAGATAAAACTGAAACATTCAAAAGAAAAAAGCATACTTTAAAATTGTTGAAAAGAGTTGATATCAAGAACAAAAATTGTGACACATTAGACTTACGTCCACCACCTTTTGCTTCTTTGTAAAGGGTTCCTTCAGGCCAGAAAGCAGGTAAATACGTCATAAGGTGAAGACCAGACCTGCAATGATGATAGAAAACAAACATTGAACAACAGAATGTTTGTAGAACTAGACATAGGTGTGAACACATAAAACTAATATTATGATTGTAACATTGGAATTGATAACAGCATGTTATGGTAACTGAAGATTCTTAACAGGTTCAGTGCAGCTGCGCATATCGTGAGGGTTAAAAAAAACAGCAAAGCATGATTGTGGTCATGCAGCACTAAACATGTTATGTGCAGCTCATCGGAATATAAACCCAACCTTTATATAGGATATAGAAAGATTCTCAAAGAATACGGAAACAACTTACCTAGTGCAACATGGCCTCACTAGTCCTGAAACTGCAAAAAGCTCGTGAACAAACTTCTGTCGGCATTGGCAGAGCTGAGGATATCTATTGATGACAAAGTGCAGCCCCCATACATACCTGCAACAGATAATCAACACAATGTGAACAACAGGACCAAGACAAACAAGTTGCGAACACTATCTCACAAGCTGGTCACAGAGAAAGAGAAAGCAAAAAACTTTGAGCACACTAGATTTATGATAAATTGTAACCACTCAAGGAACAATATAACTTGAGTGAAAATTCAAGAGAAATAGATCTCTTTTCCTACGCAATACACAGGAAAAACGCAGGCAAAGCAATAAAAGATTGAAATATAAACAAAACCAAATAGTAGCCGAATGGTAGGTTAGGTTATTTTCTCACCTGGAGAAAAAAAATATACGAAGTAGCTGCACGAACCAAGCAGAAACCAGATACGCTAAGAAGGTGTGGTTTTCATATCAATTTTAAGAGGCTAAATACAACGGGCAAGTCAGCTAGACGAAGAAAGGCGAACTTTTTTCAACGTCTATCTCATGCTTGGCACAACAAAAACAACTGTCCAGCAGAAGTGGAGGGGAGAGGGGAAAGAGGAGGTCGAGGAGGTAATGGCAGATGCACAGATGACACTCAGCTGTGCTGTCTGCGAACAACGCAGTTCGTCGTTGTTTTAAGTTGTCAGTTGTTGTTTATTTGTACAAAAAATAATTATAAATATTTCATCGTCTTCCAAGTGAAATTGGATTGTTGACATTCGTTCCGTAGTAATTTGTGACTCGGCAAAAGAATGCAGTTGACGGGATCATGGCGTAGTCCGAGCAAGACAGTTTATAACCGATTGTTTGAGATGGCAAGAAGTCCATCCCTAACCCTTTTCTGTATGGTTGAGTAGTGATCAAAACTGTGTAGTTTTAAATAGAAGAGATACACAATCATCTGCCTGATACAACAGAAAAAGGAAAATATCCTAATTATCAGCCTATTTAACTCTTGTCAAGGTATGTTAACAATAAGTGTCTATCCAAAATATGTTTAGGCTTACTGTATAAACCTTTGCTTTTAGCAGTGTATGCTTGAACAGTCACCCAACTGTTTTTAACGGGCCATGACAGTTCAAAATCAATCTTTTAACAACTCCATTTATGTACACAATCATGGTAAATAATGTTATTATTGTAGCCTGCTGCTTGAATATATATGGCCACCATATTCCTTTGGACCCAAATGTTTTTGATTATGGGGACCTTTTTCGCAGTAATATATGCCATTTTCCTTTCGGAAGCCGCTGAATTATTTTCCGCAAAGAAAAGTAACCAGGGTTACAGACAAATTGTCCCCAGGGTATGGACGTTAGGGGTGCAATCCAAAGTCCCAAATTGTGCTCTAATCAGTTACAATTTTGTCCATTGCTGACCACAAATTTGTCCATTGGCTTCACACGTACAGTTGTCCATAAAATTGGACAATTTTGTAACTGGCAAGTTACGCGTACAGAAGTCCAGAGCTCAGTTACAAATTTGTACGGAGCAAGTTACAAAAATGTCCATGGCATTTAGAGTGTAGAGCGGGCGTCAGCGGGTGGCAACGTCAGCCCCGCTGACGCGTGGCGCATCAGAGCGGGGCCGGATCGGCCATCGCACCGGTACACTGCGGCGGGGAGGGTGAACGACGCCCGCCCGCCATTCGGCCCATCCGCAGCAGCAGCGGGAGTTGGGCACAGACGACCGCCAAAGTGGC
>NW_026267490.1:165143-166800 GCF_000697945.3 Frankliniella occidentalis
GGGGGGGTCTGCGCGGATGGCGCTGTGCCTGTGCCCCAATCTCCGATGTCACGCGGTGTTTCTTTAACTATTTTCTTTCTACCTACTTTTTTTCCACGCCCTCTCCCTTGCCTTCCTCAGAAGCTACTGCAGCACCGACTGCACCGATCCAGGGGCGTAGGACGTAGCAGTATATCTCTCTCTCTCTCTCTCTCTCTCTCTCTCTCTCTCTCTCTCTCACATACACACACACACATACACACACACACATACACATACCAGCATGGCTCGCGCTCACCTTGGCCATGACCATCCCCGGACAGGAGCCCCAAACAAACAGGCGCCGAGCGCGGCCCTCATGTGGTCCACCACGGCCCAGCGGTCACCTCGGCTACGACCCTAGCCATAGCCACCTAGTGGGAGGGGGAAAATGCGGCGCCGGTCTTGTATCCCGGTTGAGTAAGCCTGAACCCTCTAAACTACCCGACTCTGGAGTCGGTTTTAACCCCCGAAGTAGCGGGTGGCGGAGGATAAGGTGCACCCCAGTGAAGCGATTCGGGAGGTTCATAGGTCATAGGCCCCTACTGTTTCATCCTCCGGGTAAGTGAACTCTCTGCAGCGCGAACCGCTGAACCCAGCTGTTAAAACGCGAGAGGCGCTGTCATTCAGCATGACATTCATTGGCTCCGAAAGCGGACCATTTTTCCTGCGGAGGCAACGTCGGTGTGGGAGGGCGGGAGGCTGCAGGCGGATGTAGGCTACGACGCGGGCATGGCACTAGTACAAGGCGTCTCTCCTGTTTCTGTCTCCTCGCAGCGCCGATCCGCGCGGGGATACGGCTCGGCGGTGTTTCATTTCCGCGAAGGAGGAAGAGAGAAAAGGGTGGTGATGATGATGGCTGCTGGCGTGCGAGGGAGAGAGAGAGGAAGACAGACAGGCGGACAGAAGCGCCACGCCTTGGCCCACGACGTCTCATCTCTCGGCTCTCCACCGCACAAGATCAAGGCCCCGGTGGCGGCTGGCGCAGCCTGCGCGGCACGGCAGCGCTGAGCTTGAGCTGAGCCCGCAGGCCTCGCAGGCTGAGCCTCAGCCTCGGATCAGGCACCGGCCCGCCACGCGCGCGCCGCCGCCTAGGCTCGGCAGGACACGGCCGCCGGGCGCGCCGGTCACCAGGCGGTCCCTGTAGCGCAGTGGATAGCGCGTCGGACTTCTAATCCGAAGGTCGCGGGTTCGACCCCCGCCAGGGATGTGATCACTCACTTTTCCTTTTCGCAGCACGACCGACCACCTGATCGAGGGACTTGAACGCGGGCGGCAGATGGCGGCAATGCAGGACAGAGAGCGCGTGGCGTGAATCGGCCGATGAGACCCCCCACCGCAAAAAATAAATGTACACAAAACACCAACAGTACTGGTGGCTGGTGCAGTTGCCAAATAATCCAGCCGCTCTAGCCCTCCTCGAGCACACCCTCCTGCAACAGCTGAGGCAACGGAATCGCCCGCACACTGTCAGATTTATTTCGGTTTAAAGGGAAGGGTATGATGATAGAAAAGCACCTGCTGCTGGTGCGGCGGCCGCGCGCCTGGCACGAGGGAGAACAGAACCTCAACCATGCGGGAACGAAAGTGATGCCGAAGGGATCGTGGAAGGGGGCGGAGCAAGGGAAAACGGGGGGGG
>NW_026267490.1:166850-169025 GCF_000697945.3 Frankliniella occidentalis
GGGGGGGGCGTGCGAGTATGCAACCCCGTCCGCACGCCTGCACAACCAGAAGCAGAAAGAGTGGCGTCGATGAGCGATGAGCCACCCTGCATTTAGGATGTGGTCGGGGCGCAGCTTGTTTGCAAGGTCGGGGCAAACTATCTCGAGAATGATGGAGCAGGCCAGCACTTTTTGATCCATAGCCCAGTTCCGCTGTACTACTACGTGGGTGCCTTCTGCTCCCAGCAGCACGTCCGCAGGTCACACTAAAGCGTTCATGCCACGGTTCATCGTGCAGTGGTGCGAACGCAAGTTGTCTACATGCAGGCGGGCCGGAAGGAGGGAATGACCGCGCTCAATCGCCCTTCGCCGATAGAATAAGAAAGTATAGATGCAGTCTAGTCTAGTCCCCCCCCCCCCCCAAATCTCGCGGCGTCCGTACGTACGGCTTCCCCTAGAGCGACTGCCCGTTGCCGTTTGGCTCTCTCTCTCTCCCACACAGAAGCGAACACCTCACTGCCTCAGCAGCGCGCAGCGCGGGCGGCGGTGTCCACACATTCCCCACAAAAGATGCCGCGTCGACCGGCCAAATTGGTCGCGACTGCACAATGGCTCATTCAATTTCACAGTCTGCGGTAAAAACACAGCAGCCTCCACCACCGGCCCGAGTGGTCGCGGGGTTGCAAGAGCTTGAGAGCCAGCTCCGCCTGCTCTGGGCCCACTGCAGCCGCAGCATGTAAATAAGAGAACAAGAGACGCGATTGGGGGCCAGCCGCCAGCCCTGTTCGTAGCCAGCTGCGGGGGTGGGGGCATTGCGTATGACTTTGCGGTGAGTCTGACTGGCTTTCTGGGTAGAGCAAGTAAAGTTGTCTCATCCATCCAAAGTCATCACAGGAATTTGTCAAAACGACTCGTCGAAGTCAAGATTTTGATCATTTGGTGTGGCCGGCTCCAAACCGTGACGCTGGCCTCATTTGATGTCATTTCCACAAATTACTGGTAACTAGGTGGTAGCACGAGCAGTGGCACTTCTCGCAGGTGTCGCTGCTCTGCAAGTTGTGTATCGCTCTCAGGTGCAGCGCCGCACTCCCTCGGTTCGCACCCGATGCCTTGCTGTTTTATCGTCGTCGTACTACGAGCTAAATTACCCCCCTGTGGTCCAAGGGGGGCATAAGCAACGGCCAGTGCGGACGCGGTCGTAACACGGCTGCCCGATGACATGTTTCCAGCCGACAACTACTCGCCTCCGGAGGCCGGGCCGCTGGCCGCGGCATACCTCCGCCCCTCCTGCCAAAGGGTATGGGGCCTCGCGGCACGGCGCGGCACGGCCGACACTCCCCACACCCCGTGCCATTTCGTGCACTCCAGCCAAGGTCGCGGAGCAGTGCACCCTTTCATGACATGGCAGTCGGTGGTGCGGGACGGAGATGGAGAGACCAAAAGCGCGGCCGGCCGTCTTCTGTGCCGTCCTGCTCCCCATCTGGCAGAGAGCTCTGTTAAAGTTCACCTCCTCACCTGCCTCGTCAGTGCAAATGGCCTTTGCTAACAGCCCGGCTCGGCCTTCCCTTCACACCCAAGTGGTCGCGATCAGTTCAACGGCAACCTCATCGTTAGATGCGTTACGGATTCGGTCCGCTTCCCTCCAGTTTCCTGTGCTCGGCCGGGCCGCCCGCCACGCACCATCCCCCGCCCGGCAAGTAGGCAGCCCATTCGACTCCCAGAGTGGCGGGCCACCTCAGTCTGGCCCGCCCTACTAATGCTCTCACCTGCGGCGTGAACACCCGTGGGTGTATTAGCTCCCAAAAGTTAAAGGCGAAACAAACTGCTAATCTACTTGAAACAGCCACTTGAGGTAATCCACATTGATGATTCTTATGGTCAAACTCCAGAACACTAATGAATGCAAAAATTTACTTAAAGTCTTAACTAAATTCCATGTAGTCATTATGAAGTGCAGAGCTTGCCCACTCTACCCTATCTCTTACAATTTTAAGGGGCTATAATAATGTGGTGAAAGTAACAAAATGCCAAAACTAAGAACTAGGAGTGGCAGGCCCTAGCTCAGTACCACAAACAGGAAAAACAGATGCCACAATGTTTAAAAACCTAAAAAATAGAACTTCACTGAAATGGTGATTTTCACATTCAGCACACTCACAGGGTGACCAGGAGACAGCACAAAAAATTTAATAACAT
>NW_026267490.1:169075-170816 GCF_000697945.3 Frankliniella occidentalis
AGCGTAGGGATCCGCTGACCTTGGATGAATGTGTCAGTGCTCTTACGAGCTTTGCGGGTTTTAATGTGGAGTGTGGCACATTTTGTTGCATTGAATTCTAGGCCAATCCAGGATGCTGCTCGCCCAATCTCGTCTAGAAGATCCTGCATGGCGTGAGGGTTTTTTGCAACCAGGACAACATCATCAGCGTATGCTAAGGCAACAATACGTTGCCCCAGGAGGGAGAAGCCGTGTGTGTCCTTCAATTTCAGGACGGTAAGTAGCAGAATTTCAATTACTAGATTGAAGACAATTGGCGAGAGCGGGTCACCTTGCTTCACGCCTGAGCACATGGGTACTGACCGGGTCTCTCCCGCCGCAGTCGTGATGGTGGTGGTGCAGCCAGCATACATGTCCTTCAGTGCCTCAATGAAGGATGGAGAGACGCCGTGATGACGGAGTAGGTGGAAGATTGCGGCGTGAGGGACTGACCCGAAGGCGTTGCGGAGGTCGAGCCAAGTGAGTACTAACTCAGCCCCCGTCTTTGCTGCATCCAGACACTCTTGTACAATAAAATTGTGTTCAAGGCAGCCTTCAGATGGCATAAAGCCTTTCTGGATGCTGCAAACAGCCCCTGTTAAAGCAGCCCAGCGACCCAACCTGGCCGCGAGGATGCCACTATAGATCTTATAAAGGCAGGAGCTGAGGCTAATAGGCCGCCAGTTGGACAGGTCCCGGCGGTCACCTTTTTTGTAGAGCAGGATGGTGCGAGCTTCTTTCCAGGTCTCTGGGATCCGCCGAGCCAACCTGCAACGCTCAAAAATCTCGTACAGGACGTGGCAGCCCGGGTCCTTGCTGCGCAAGGCACTGTATGTGACGCCGTCTGTGCCAGGGGCGGTGTTGCTGCAGTGGCGCAGCCTAGCAGCAATGGTATCCTTGTCGATGGTAGAAAAGACTGCTTCATCGGGTGCATGCTGTGCTGGCAGAACGACCCCCTCGGGAGCCTCGCCAAGCAGAGTGAGACGCTCGCTGAACACCCGCTCAAAATGGTCCGCCACATCGTTAGGAGGAAGCTCGCACAGGGGGGAGACTTCCTGTCTGATTTCTCGCATGGCAACCCTCCTGTTCTTACGGTAAAGCTGCTGAACACGCTGGGCCTCCTTTGGGCCTGGGCGTGCTGCTGGCTTGCGACGGCGGCCTTGGTTTGGGCCAGGGCCGGGGCGCGGTGGTGGTGCCAGCAATGCAGTGTACTCTTTCACAACAGCCTGAAATTCCTCCCAACTCACTGCGTCAGCGATGCGTTGGATCCATTGCAGCTGCTTCTTGTTGGCCTTGGACTGGGAGGGCGAGTCGTTGTCCATGGCGAGCGACCCGAAACCCTCTGGGCTGCTAGGAGTGGCTGGAGTGGATTGGAGTGGCGGCGATTCTGCGGAGCGCCCCGGAGCAGCGGTAGAGCCTGTGGGTGAGAGGAAGGGCAGTGAACTGCACCTAACACTGAAGGATGGTAGAGAAACAGGATCTACTTGCCTTGGGGCAGCATCCGCGCTGTGTAACATGGCCGGGACCGGGGCGTCCAGGGCCGCGCCTCCGCCCGAGGGCATCGTTGGCGGGACCCATGCCCCGATGGCCTCTGCGACCGCACCCGGGCCGTGGCAAGCCATCGGGTCCCGGGGCGACGACGGGGTGGGGTTGGTGAAGAGCCCCATGGCCTCCTGCAGGACGTCCTCCCAAGGGCGGCCTCGCGGGGTGGTGTTGCGAGGCG
>NW_026267491.1:0-1379 GCF_000697945.3 Frankliniella occidentalis
GGGGGGGGGGGTTGGCGGACATTAACTAATCACTCTACTTACTAGATTTGAGCACCGTCGCAGCTCTGGCAGGTTGTGCTGGCCCAAACTCGGAAGACGTAGGACTGCTGGTTCCAGGTGTCCATCTTCCACATGTCGTCCCGAGGTTGCACTGGGTGGTCGTGTGCCGTGTCGTCCCGCTGGTACGTGGCTGCTCGGCTGACGCGGTAGGTGGTGTTTGCTGTGGGGGCCGTGCATTGCGCAGCGCTGTTGATGTAGTACGACGACCTGACGTCCTCCATCTGCTGCCCCTTGAGGAAGGACTTCGTGAAGGTGTACGCGGTCTTCAGCTCCGTTGTTGGGATGTCTTTCCTAGGTTGCGGCCGCCCAGATCCCACAACCGGGACGAAGTACACATGGTATCCCGTTCGACGCTGGCCCGTTGACATCCTGAAGTCCTCTCCCACGGCGTCCACTGGGTACAACCCGTTGGAGTAGTATATCTTCTGCTGGAGGAAGCGGAGGAACGCCTCATTCGTGGATGGGACCGGCTGTTGGTTGGCGCAAGCGCAATGGACTTCCATGGGGCTGTCGTCAGCGACCGCGGCCATCGTGGTGGTTTCTTCTTCCTTCCGCGCGCACACACACAGACACACACGTACACGGGCTTGGTGCACAGATCACAGCTCACGACACTGAAGAGTGTTCCACACACACAGAAAACAAAGTTCGCAGTAAGCGGTCTAACCTGGCCGAGATGGTGCTGGTGATAAAATCGTGTCCGTCCTTCGCCCACAGGTAGGCCACCCTCTTTCGCTTCGATCGGCGAGTGAAACTAACTGCAGTCACTAATGATTTAAGTACAGAACTGTCACGTGACCAGGTTTTCACAAGTAATTAATTGCCTGTTTAAGGGCATTCTAGTGACTACATTGCGTCGAGAAGTTGAGTGGCTCGCTAGCGCTACAGATCGCAAGCGCTACGGGTCACAAGCGCTACAGCGGTGGGCGCTACGGTTCGCAAGCGCTACGGCTCACAAGCGCTACAGCTCACGACTGCTACAGGTCGCAAGCGCTACGGGTCATGAGCGCTACAGCTCGCAACCGCTACGGGTCACAAGCGCTACAGCGGGAATCCGAGTGATAGGCGGAACCGACTGTAGACAGGGCCGCGAGCGAGATCAAGCCGTCGATCTCACCGTGTATGAGAAATAGGCAATGCGCTGCTCCTTCAGAGAGCCTCGTTGTGGGAGCGGTGTCATGGGTGTCATGTTTAACAGTTTGACAACAATCGGTGATTTTTTGCCGTGCTAAATAGTAAAGCGGCTGTAAGACAAATACATAAATTCATTCTGTTGTATGCAGGGAATTTGTAATTCTTGACTCTGAAAAATTGTATTA
>NW_026267491.1:1429-1882 GCF_000697945.3 Frankliniella occidentalis
TAACTACACCACCCTTTAAAGCCGCTATTTTTGCCTCAAAACTTTAAAAATTTATATCTCCTGAACCGTTTGAGCTATAGAGCCCAGATTTGGCGTGGGTTCATATTTCATGAATACCTTTAATTTTTGAGAGTAAAAAGAAAATGAAAAATCAGACCCGGAATTTTGGGTCAAGGATAAAAAGAACCACTCAAATGCAGTTAAAAAACCGCCCTTTGGGAAAGTCACGGTTGTTACTGCTGTTCCTGAAGCAACTTTACATGGGGACTCCGAATTTCACAACGCCCGGCTCCAGTCTGGAGCGTAATTGGCGATATTTCACGTTTTGTCGACATTTTCCTGCTTTTTTACACACTTCGACAACTTTAAATGCTCCTAAGAAGCCGCCCTTTGGAAAAGTCAGGGTTGCTCGCGGCAGCTGCGCGAAGTCCTCCCTGCAGACTTTGCAGGGGC
>NW_026267491.1:2160-3336 GCF_000697945.3 Frankliniella occidentalis
GTTCACCAGCAAAGCAGATCGGACTCTTTCGTTTGGGCGCGTCGAGATGTAGGGTCTTTCACCAGTGTGTGTAATATATGAGCTTCCTATCGGCGTGGCGTAGCGGAGCCGAAATGAGGCGCCTGACTGAAGCCGTTTAAAATCGCCATTTGTGTTCAAATTTTAGTCTGACTCTTTGTAGCAGACTACTCCGTCGAAGTCACCTGGATGGAGCGGGAAGCCAGGGCCGGTGACGTTGGAGGCCCACCAATCAACCGCGCCCCGCGGGAGCGGTTCGGCGAAGTGCTCTGGGAAGGGAAGGTCAAGCTGACTCGCGGCACAGCTGGGCAGCGGTTCTGGACCAGCTTCGTGGAAACATCCTGCGGTAATAGACCATTCCACCGAATGGGGAAGAAGAAGGGGAAGAAGAAAGAAAAGAATCAAAAAAGTACCGGAAACAGTACCGAAAACCAGTATGTAGATCATTTGTGTACACCTCTTTGACACACCAACAAGTCCAGAATAATTATCTTGGCCAAGAAAACTAGAAAAAGTGAACAATTTGATCAGTTTATCAATACTGTTTCCGGTGGTTTTTGATTCTTTTCTTTCTTCTTCTTCCATAGTCGGTGGAATGGTCTATTGTGTGCCGCAGTTGGCTTCGTCTTCTCATAGCCACTGGCACGGTGAAGGTGACGAGTTAGTGAGGGTGAGTATCATGCAGGCGGCTCCCTTGCTCCGTTGGGATCTAGAACTATAGAGGTGGGGAGGACTGACAACTCCGCTATACAGGGCGGCGACAGAAGCGACCCCCACGGCCAATGACGCTGGAGGCCCCCCAGACGACAACGACACGCGGGAGCGTTACGGCCCAGTGTTGTGGGAAGGGCACGTGAAGATCGTCCGCGGCACAGCAGGCCAGCGCTTTTGGGTCAGCTTCGTCGAGACTAGCTGTGGTAATTGTAATACGGCATTGGCTGCTAGTCAGTGAGTAGAAGTGGAAGTGACCCCTCTGAGAAATGCATGTCGTACCGACACCGCGTCGACGCCCAACCGACCTCTTTTTTTATCGGGTGGGTGACGACAGACGCCGTTGCGACGCTCACTTCTCAGAGGGGTCTAAGTCAGTCTTTCACCCATGGATAGCCTCGGTCTGGAGTCTGGCTCTGGTGTAACATGTGCACCCCCCCCCCCCCC
>NW_026267491.1:4809-8169 GCF_000697945.3 Frankliniella occidentalis
AATGTAAAGCTAAGAGTAAAGGTAAAGCAACTTCATTTTGAAATATTTCTCATAGTTACACTATTATGCAGTTATTTTGAATTAATTGGACAAAAACGATTTTACAGGTGAAATCATTGAGGCAAAGACTTCTAAAACTTTACGAGGAGTGCAAAAAAATAAAAAAAAAGAGAAACTGATTGAACAATTAGAAGATCTACCTGATGTACAAAAGCAGGCAATCCTTGCCTGTTTAAAAGCTGCAAAAAAGAAAGGTGCAAAAGGGAACAGATATCCGCTGGAATGGATTTATGAGGCAATGCTGATGCGGATAAAGAGCCCCCGCCTGTATGAACATATTAGGAAAAGAAAAATCTTACCTTTACCTTGCAGAAGCTTATTGAACAGGTACATGAAAAAAATCCACCCAGTTTTTGGGTTTCAAACAGTGCTCTTCCAAGTCCTAAAGGAGAAAGTTAAAGACTGGGATGAGAAAGAGAAGCATGGTAAGATATCACCTTTTTTAAAAAAATTAAAAAAAATAAAACAATTTTACAAAAATGTTTCCTTTTTCCAGGGAGTATTCTTATTGATGAAATTAAAATCCCCGAGGGAATAGATTTTAACAGGCACAATCTCAAAGCAGAAGGGGTTGTGGACTTGGAAAAACACACACCCAAAGAGCAGAGAGGACAGATGGGTGATCATATCTTGGAGATCATGTTCCAGCCTTTTCGAGGACAGTGGGTGCAGAGCCTTGGCTGCTTCCTCACCAAGGGTAATGCCTCGGGTGAGGTGCTTGCCAAAGTTGTTCTTGAGGCTGTATCCTTGACAGAAGAAACCACTCTGAAAGTCGATGCAATTGTCACCGATGCTGCAACATGGAACAGAAATATGTTTAAGAAGTTTGGGATTGATGCTGAATCATCCAGTTGTCAGCACCCAGTGGACGAGAATAGAAAGCTATGGTTCATTTCAGATTTCTGTCACTTGGTGAAATGTGCAAGAAATTGCCTATGCCCCATAATTCCTACCAAAGTAAACAAGAAAAAAGCTATGGCTGACATAATTTTTGAAGAAAATGAAAATGATGTAGATGAGCCAAGTGTGGTCAATACAGATGTTCCAGAGCCAGAAATCTCTGTCACCACTGCTGCACCAGCTACAACCAACACAGGCAGAGGAAGAGGTAGGGGCAGAGGCAGAGGAAGAGGTAGTAGAAGTGGGGTGAGAGGCGGGCGGGTAGCAAAAAATCTCAGTGAGTCAGCAAAAGCAGCAGTGGAAGCAGCTGCTGAAAGAGATCTTAAGGCAAGGCAACATGCTGCTCGAAACAAGTCAGTAAAGGTAGACAGAAAATGCAAATCACCTTAATTTAAAAAATGATCAGCATGTTTACTTAATGAAAAATTTGTAACTATACCAGGTGCCGGAAGGAATCATAAAGAGGGCACATTGGATAAGGCTCCAAGAGCTCCAAGAAGACCTGAACAAACAACATGGCATTGGAGCACTCACATTTGTGCCTAATTTTTCAAATAAACATGTATTTCCATCTGGGTTTGAACGCATGAATGTGAAGCTAGCTATGCAGGTAAAAATTGGTCAACCATAACTGGAAAAGATAAGAAAAATTATGTGGAGTTACAATTTACTGACAACTTCCAATTATTCAGTTCTTAAGCAATAGTGTGCGAGCTGGTATGGAGTTTTACCGCACTAAGAGGGCAGCCATAGGCTTAGAGGACTCTGAGCCTACTGAAAAATTTATTGATAGGTTTAATCGGATGGTGGATGCCATGAACTCTTCAACTCCATTAGATGCTTTAAGAAAGGGTAACAAGCATTGGGAAGTAAGTATTTCTAGATTATTAAGGAAAATATATAAAACTACACTATAAAGAACATTTTACATTTATCTAATTTGACATATTAAATTCCAATAACAGGCTATTGAAGAATACCTAGAGTACCACAAAGAGTGCATTAAGTTGGCCAAAGCTGATGGGAAAAAGGCATTTTTCAGTGAGAGCACAGATCTGGGGTTAATTATTACATTGAGGGCAGTGCTTGAAATTAGCTCCTATCTCATTGATGAGGTTGGATTCAAGTACGTCATGACAGCCAGATTCAATCAGGATGCTATTGAGGTACATGAATTATAATACTGTAACATATCAACAGTGAATTAATTACCTTTCCTCTTATCTTGAAAATGTTTCCTTGACAGCAATTCTTTGGAATAGTCAGGAGCTTCTGTGGTCCAGACTCTCATCCCACCCCAATGAAATTTGCCCAGATCCATAGGCTCCTTAGTATTTACTCACTTGTTCAGCCACCACCTGGGAGTAATGTATCAGGGGTCAAAAATGTTCAGACCCTACTGACTGCAGAGGATTTGATCGGTCAGTCAGAAGCTGAAAGAAAAGAAAAAATTAATGAAATTCTAGATGAGGTTGTGACTAATGGTATGTAGGTACATCATTAATAGGATCTGATAACATAACACTTACAGACAATTAACACCACAACTTTCTCTCACAGGTGAGGCATTAGAGGCTCTGCCTCTCGCTCATCAGCTAGACCACTCATACCAGCCACAGGCAAAGGAGATGGATAGCCAGATTGTAACCTTCATGGCTGGATTTACTTCTTTCAGAAAGCAGAAGGTGGCAGGAGGATGCACTGACTGTATTTTGACATTTACCCAATTTAGAGAAGAAGCAGGCCCTGATCATGACTTTACTAAGACCAAAGAAATTTATGACGGCTACACATATGCTTCAGATGAGATGGTAAGGCTCATTAAAGCTGCTGAAAAAGCAGTCCAAGAGAGCACCCACAACCATGACATTCATGAAGATATGTTTATCACCACTCTTAAGTACCTCAAAATAGAACCAGGATCCATGGTAGGGTGTATTAATCATATGGAGGAAGTGACCAAGAAAATTGTGATGTTCTATCTCACCATGAGGATGTTCTTCATTGCTGAAAGAAAGAATAAGGAGAGTGAAAAGGCAAGACTTCTGAAGAAGGAATATACCAAGGCTGCTAAACTTACATGAATCCTTAACCTCCTTCTATGGCCTTCATTTGAACCCATACATTGACATTCTTTTACCTAGAGGAAAGCAAAAAGGACAAGTTATTATATGCTTCTTTTCTCTCAAAATTAAAGAAATACTATTTACTTATCTTTTAAGTCATTGTTCCATTTACAAATCAGTTTGTTTATCTATTGTTTACCTAGTCAGCTGTTGCTCGTGTTGTCCTCTTCATCTTGATTTTTTAGTAATGAACAATCATTTATTGATCATGAACGTTTACGTTCTCTTGTAAAATATTTCTTCCTACTTTTTATAAGCGACCCGTTCGTAAAAT